>NW_015167137.1:0-7599 GCF_001447785.1 Gekko japonicus | reverse complement strand
AGATCAACAACCTCAGATATGCAGACGATACCACTCTAATGGCAGAAAGTGAAGAGGACCTAAAGAGCCTCCTGCTCAGGGTAAAAGAGGAGAGCGCAAAAGTGGGCTTGAAGCTCAACATCAAAAAAAATAAGATCATGGCAACTGGCCCCATCACTCCTTAGCAAATAGAAGGGGAAGTCGTGGAAGTAGTGACAGACTTCACGTTCCTGGGATCCCATATCACCGCAGACTGTGACAGCAGCCATGAAATTAAAAGACGCCTGCTCCTTGGGAGGAAATCGATGGCGAACCTAAACAGCATGATAAAAAGTAGAGATCACCCTGCAAACAAAAGTCCGCATGGTCAAAGCAATGGTATTCCTAGTAGTCATGTATGGCTGCGAGAGTTGGACTATAAGGAAGGCCGAGCACCGAAGAAGAGATTCTTTTGAACTATGGTGCTGGAGAAGACTCTTGAGAGTCCCTTGGACTGCAAGATCAAATCAGTCAATCCTAAAAGAAATCAACCCTGACTGTTCCCTGGAAGGCCAGATAATGAAACTGAAGCTCAAATACTTTGGCCACCAAATGAGAAGGGAGCACTCACTGGAGAAGACCCTGATGCTGGGAAAGATTGAAGGTCAAAGAAGACGGGGATGGCAAAGGATGAGATGGTTAGACAGTGTCATAGATGTAACGAAAATGAAATTGAGCAAACTTCAGAGGACGGCGGAAGACAGGAAGGCCTGGTGGGAGCTGGTCCATGGGGTCGCGAAGAGTCGGACTCGACTGCGACTGAACAACAACAAACATTACAAGCTGGGGGAGTGGAATGCAAAATCATGGGAATGGGAAGTGCTCTCAACATTCTGTCCTCTTGGAACATATACAGAACTGATCCAGTTTGATGTAGTGGTTAAAAGTGCAGACTTTAATCTGGGAAAAGCGAGTTTGATTCCCCACTTCTCCACATGCAGCTGCTCTCTCAGAGGTGTTCTCAAGAGCAGTCATCGAAAGAGCTTCTCTCAGCCCCACCTACCTCACAGGGTTTCTGTTGTGGGGAGGGGAAGGGAAAGGAGATTATAAGGCACTCTGAGACTCCTTTGGGTAGTGACGGGTGGGGTACAAATCCAATATCTTCTATTTATTTCTCATATTCTTTTTTTTTTTGAAAAACAATTTTATTAGGATATATTCATTCACATTCAATTTGGATTCAAACATTTATACTTATCCCATATCCTACCCCCCTCTCTTTCCCCTACAAAAGGCTTCCCGCAGTGCTCCGACCTCCTGCACATTGCTTAGATGTTGTTCTACATATTCTCTTACATAATATCAACAGGTAACAATTACTTTCATATGCAATCACCTCACTAATATATATTTTTTTTCAATAAGTGTCAAACCAAAATATAACATCTTTTACATCTCCGTTTTTTTCCAAATACTCTTTCAAGTCTTTCCAGTCCTCAAAGAAATCTTCTGCTTCCATGTCGTTTAATTTTCGTGCCATCTTATCCATTTCAATCATATGTAACAGTTTTCTAATCCAGTCTTTCACCTCCGGGACTTGCTTCCAACATTGAGTATAAATCATTCTAGCTGCAGTAATCATGTACCACATCAATGTTCTTTTAGCCATATTAACTTCTTCCATTTTCAGTCCCAGAAGGAAAATTGCAGGCTCTTTTTTAAATTTACACTTCACGATTTTTTGCATTTCTGCATGGATCTCGACCCAACATTTCTTTGATTTTTCACAAGTCCACCACATATGGTAAAATGAGCCTTCTACTTTTTTACATTTCCAACATTTACTAGACATATTATCTATATATCTAATAGCCAAGTTGCCCCCTGAGTGCGGATCGCTAAATCAGCGCTCCGGGAGCACTTGGGGGGGAGGGGGAGGTTTGTGCACATGTGGGCCAGTGCACACGTGTGCACAAAAATGCTAAACCTTGAAAAAAAATTCGGGGGGATACATAAATCCCCCCGAAAGTGACAGAGGTCGCAGCGCAGCCGCAGTACGGCGGCCGAGTCTGTATGTATGTGAGCGGCTGACTGGTTTAAAATGGCGGCAGCTGCTTCTATGTGAGGGAAAGATTCTGGGGGGGTGGGGAGGGAATAAGCGGCGGCGGACGGGCCCCCCCCCGCGGGGCAAGGGTCTAAGCGGCACGGTCCCGGGTCCCCATCCTCGGCCCTGTGTGCGGCAGTGTGGCTCGGGATGATGAAGCCTCCCCGTCTGTCCCCCTCCCCCGCATGCACACCCCTGCGGTGCCCCAACATTACGGCCCTGCCCGGCCCCATACTCAGCTCTTGACTTTGCCGAAGGTGCCGACCCCCAGCGTGTCCCCGAGCACGTAGTGGCCGATCTTCACCCGCCCATCGTGCTTCTGCGGCTGCTTCTCAGCCATCTTCATGCCGTTTCACGGCACCAGCCCCGGCCAGGCCGCACCACAATGCAGCAGGGCCGGGAGGGAAGACGAGATGGGCGGCGACAAGACAGCGCAGGGTGAGCGAGCGGGCGGGCAGGTAAGGGGGTGGCGGGCCGAGAGGATAGCAGGGTAGCCTCTTCTTCCGCCTCCTCTTCCGCTTCCTCTTCCAGCGACGTGGAACCAGGTTAGGGGAAAGCACTCTGCACACGCTCAGGGACCGGGGGAAAGACAGAGACGGGGGGGGAACCACTAGTATGGATGCCTGCTTGCAAGAGAGAGAGAGACGGGGAAGAGAGAGAAGGGGGAGAGAGACACTGCAGGGGAAGAGAGAGATGGGGGGAAAGAGAGAGACTGTGGGGCGAAGAGAGAGAACGGGGGGGAGAGAGCCTGGGGGGAGAGAGAGAAGGGGGGGAGAGAGAGAGAGACTGGGGGGAAGAGAGAGAACGGGGGGAGAGAAAGACTGGGGGGAAGAGAGAGAAGGGGAGAGAGAGAGACAGAGAGAGAGAGAGACTGGGGGGAAGAGAGAGAAGGGGGGAAAGAAAGAAACTGCCCCCCGCGAGTATCGCGGGTCCCCCCCTTGTTATTCATATTGGCAATCTTTTTAGGTGTCATATACCATCTGTACATCATCTTGTAACAGTTCTCTTTTAAATTAATACAAGTTGAAATTTTAATTGCTTTTTTCCACAAAAACTCGCAAGATGCCAACATTATTTCTTTGTTCATATTAATTGCCCATTTTATCATTTGCTCTTTTACTACTTTGTCTTCCGTATACCATTTTAACAAAACCTTATACAATTTAGAAATCACTTTTTTCTCTCCTTCAAACCATATCCTCTCTATCTCATTTAACTTTTCTCTAAAACCAAAGGTCTTTTTGTCTTTTTTGAAGAAATCATTAATTTGTCTATATTGAAGCCAACCACACTTAACAGACAGTTCCTCTTGTTTTTTCATTTCAAAGTTTTTCCCTTCAACATTTAATAAGTCTTTATATTGTACCCAATTCGCACCTTTATGAACTGTAAATGGTGTTATTACTTCTGATGGTACTATCCACAGAGGTCTCTCATCCGAGAAGTACCTCTTATATTTCACCCAAGTATCATATATTGACCTTCTGATAAAGTGATGTTTAAAAAAGCCGTCAGCTTTCTGTTTATCATACCACAAATATGCATGCCAACCAAACTTACAGTCATGGCCTTCTAATGCCAACAATTTTACATTACTTAAAGTAACCCATTGCTGCAACCATGTCAAACAAGCCGCTTCATGGTACAATCTAAAATTAGGCAGTTGAAACCCCCCTCTTTCTTTTGCATCACACAAAATTTTCAATTTAATTCTTGGTTTTTTCCCTGCCCAAACAAACTTTGAGATCTCTTTTTGCCATTTTTGAAAGATCTTCACATCCTTCACAATTGGTATTGTCTGAAACAAAAACAGCAACCTTGGTAAAACATTCATCTTCACCACCGCTATTCTACCCATCAAAGAAAGGTTCAAAGTGTTCCATTTCTCAATGTCTTTTTGTACATTAGACCATAACTTCTCATAGTTGTTTTTATATAAATCTACATTTTTCGCTGTTAAGTCAATTCCCAAATATTTGGTCTTTTTCACCACTTCACTATTTATTCCTCATATTCTTATTGAGGTAAGCTTCTACTGGGGACATGAGTGGAGAGTTTGGAGGAGGTCTTGCTGTTCTTATGAATCTGTACATCCAGCAGCTTTGCTGCAAATGAAAGGCAGTTCTGCATGGCACCCAGAAGAGCTGGCTTCATTGTCTAGATAGACACAGTCACTTCCACCAGTGACCTTGAGCCTGCAACACAAAACCCACAAAACTAGATTAAAGCAGAAAAAGACATATTGCATGTTCGGTTTTGAATAGCTTTTGTTTCTTAAAAAAACATAGAGATAAATACAAGGAATGGTCCTGATTAAAAAGGAAGACAGTCTTATATGGTAAGAAAGAAGAAATGGGTTGAAGCACTAAGCATATTTGATTTTTTTAAAGATAAGGGCAGGAGCCGGTGAGGAGATATGGGATAAAAATGTCTCAGCCTAGCATACAGAAGTGGTGGCTGACTGATATTTCAAAATAAAATGATCCACAGTGGTGGATTATTTGCCCACACAAGTTAACATTTTTATACAATGACCACTCCAGTGAATGCTCCATCAGGTTCCAATCACATGTCATAAGTGGGATTCAGCATGCCCTAGGTCAACCCAATTTTTCACAGGTTTTCCAAGCCAGTAAATCAGCACATGTTCAAGATTAACCATATAGAGGATGGTGCAGAACTGTTTTCTGTTGCCCCAGAACTTTGGATTGGAACCAATGGGTTGAAATTCCCTCAGCTTCAAGAGGGAATTAGATAAGCATATGGAGCAGAAGTTCATCAGTGGCTATTATCCACAAGGTATAGATAGGAACTCTCAGGCTAGGGCAAGTGATGCACTGTATTCTTGGCGCTTGGGGGGTGGGGGCAACAGTGGGAGGGCTTCTAGTGTCCTGGCCCCACTGCTGGACCTCCTGATGGCACTTGGTATTTTTGGCCACTGTGTGACAGAGTGTTGGACTAGATGGGCCATTGGCCTGATCCAACATTGGCTTCTCTTATGTTCTTATGAAATTAAATCAGAAGAGTTTTTGGCTAAACACTAGGAAGAACTTCCTGAGAGAGTGGTTCCTCAGTGGAACAGGCTTCCTCGAGAGGTGGTGGCCTCTCCTCCTTTGGAGGCTTCCAAACAGAGGCTAGATGGCGATCTGACAGCAATGCTGATTCTGTAAACTTAGGCAGATCACGAGGAGGAGGGCAGGAAGGGTTGCACCAGTGCTTAGTTCTTGTGGCCCTTTCTTACACACCCAGGAAAATACTGACTGCCACTTTGGGGTCAGGAAGCAATTTTTCCCCAAGTCAGTTTGGCCAGGGATCCTGGAGGTTTTTTTTGTCATCTTCTGGGTGTGAAACAGTGGTCACTGGGTGTGTGTGGGAGGGAGGAGGCATTTGTGAATTTCCTGCATTGCGCAGGGGTGTTGGACTAGATGACCCCGAAGGTCCCTTCCAACTCTATGATTCTATGAGCATTCACATAACTGATCAAAACAACAAAATCAACCTCCTTATATTCCAGTTATCTGATTTTAAAAATACTTTATAAATCTATAAATCCCTGGTTTTCTCACAAACTGCGGAAAAGTGAGCCATTAATGATTCTGGGAAATAAATACATCCTCCTCTACAGAAACCTACTTCCACGGAGCTTTCTATCCAGCATCTTATATGTTTCACACCACTTCTGAGAACTTCTTCAGAACTATGCTGGCAAGAGTAATGACAGGATCCAACCCAATGACAGTCAGCTGCAGATACTCCAATGCCTCTCAAAAAGATCCAAGGGAAAGAGAACTCACACTGACTTCTCTCCATTTGGCCGTACCCAGGACTGATCTGACATCTTTCTTAAGCCAATCCAGTAAGTACCTTCATCTTTGATTTGCATTACAAAATCCTTTAAAGATCAGAAAAGATGGGTGTTAGAGTCCTGAAGTGAAATATTCACAGGCTTACAAGTCAGCAATGGGATATATGTGGGCGCACCACAAATATAGTAGGTTTAGAACAGATAAAAGGAAATACTTCTTCACCCAAAGAGTAATTAACACGTGGAATTCCCTGCCACAGAAAGGGGTGGTGGTTACAAGCATAGCTTCAAGAGGGGATTAGATAAATATATGAAGCAAAGGTCCATCAGTGGCTATTAGCCACAAGGTATACATGGAACACTATGTCTGGGGCAGTGATACTCTGTATATTTGGTGCTGTGGGGGGCAGCAGTGGGAGATTTCTGGCCCTGCTGGTGGACCTCCTGATGGCACCTGGCTTTGGCCACTGTGTGACACAGAATGTTGGACTGGATGGGCCATTGGCCTGATCCAACATGGCTTCTCTTATGTTCTTAATATGTGTGAGAGAGAAAAAGAAAACCTAGTCAACAACTTCCCTAGTTTCTATCTATACAAACTGGCCACTTTCCACCCCCACCCCCCATGGCCATATCCATTAGATGTGCAAAAGATTTGCAGCTAAGATGATCTGTTCAATTGTTATAACAGTCTTATTGTCCCATGCACTTTGTTTAGTGTGCAAACTCAGGCACTCATATGGAAACGCCTTTATTGGCTCAGCCTCCAACAGGAAGTTGTGGCGGCTACAAGCATGGACGGCTTCAAAAGGGAATTAGATAAGCATATGGAGCAGAGGTCCATCAGTGGCTATTAGCCACAAGGTATAGATAGGGACTCAGGGGCAAGTGATACTCTGTCTTCTTGGTGCTTGGGGGGGTCAACAGTGGGAGGGCTTCTAATGTCCTGGCCCCGCTGGTGGACCTCCTGATGGCACTGGTATTTCTGGCCACTGTGTGATACAGAGTGTTGGACTGGATGGGCCTTTGGCCTGATCCAACATTGGTGTCTCTTATGTTTTTATGATATATGTCATCATTTGTCAACAATGCCGTTCCAGGACAAACAGGTCAGTCTCTATGGGGGGGGGGGAATGGAAGCAGATTTGACATATACATGGCAATATTCAGAAAACTGAGGTGGGACACATAAGCCTACTAGGACATGCTGTTGATGACCTAATCTGGCAGCTTTCTTAGCCACTACATGTATTAAATTACTCAATGCAAATAGGTTCAGCTCAGTATTAACAAGTGCAGCTTTTCTGAATACTGTGGTTATCATGTATACTTCTGCATATAAATGCTAAAAACTATACCGCATGAGTTTCATGACCTTTTAACTTTCTTCTTTCATTCCCTCTACTGTGTATACGTTTCCGCTGATTGAGAATCTGATTCACAGATCTGACAATAGCTATAGCTAACAAAAAAAAAATCTTTCTATCAGTCTCCAGGATGCTACAAGATCCAAGAAATCTTTACAATGACAATACATGTAACAGTAAATCATATTTTTAAGAGTAATGAAAATGCTGGAAACATACAGAGAGAGAAGATCTGTCAGAGGATTCTCTGCTATCTTTCCACTCACAAACGGTAGGAAAACGCTAGAAACTGGAGCACGGCATTGCCAGATCAATGATGTAGCTTATAGGCTTTTATATAGATTCAGGTGGGCAGCCGTGTTGGT
>NW_015167136.1:206763-237951 GCF_001447785.1 Gekko japonicus | reverse complement strand
TCTCCCCTTATGGATTCCATAGTTATTGCCGGTGGTGACCCAGAACTGACGAAAAACAAACGTGCCCATAACAGCTACGGAGAGGTGGGAACCGTACAGTGGCAGCTTCGAAGCCAGTTTGGCCTCTCAGTGACGAAATGCAAATCCCTTCATTTGCCTAGGCAAATCCCTCCTTTTTGTGTGGACGATGGAGGCTGTGAGGGGGTAGGAGGCTGGCTCCAGATCTCAACAATGTGGCCTCAGGCGCCCCTGAAATTTTCCTGCAGCCGTTTTCGTTTTGCTGTCCTCACAGTGATGTGCACAGGCTAAACGTCTCCGGCATTTTCCAGAGCCGTCCTCGAGGGATCCCTGCCCACTTGTGTCAGCCCTGCCCCTAAGTTTTAGATTCTAACTTCACCTTGTTCCAAAGTTACTCCATCTCCCCCCCCCAACAAAATGCAGTCAAAGATTTGTTAGCCGCTAGAACAGGGGGGGTCCCCAGCCTTTTTGGGTCTGCGGGCACCTCTGGAATTCTGACACAGTGCGGTGGGTGCAGCCACAAAATGGCTGCCATGGGAGGGAGAGCCAGCCACAAAATGGCCGCTGAAGGAGGTGGAGCTACATTACACAGAAGAAGCCCTGGCTCCAGATCTCAACAATGTGGCCTCAGGCGCCCCTGAAATTTTCCTGCAGCCGTTTTCGTTTTGCTGTCCTCACAGTGATGTGCACAGGCTAAACGTCTCCGGCATTTTACAGAGCTGTCCTCGAGGGATCCCTGCCCACTTGTGGCAGCCTTGCCCCTAAGTCTGGGATTCTAACTTTACCTCATTCCAAAGTCACTCCATCTCCCCCCGCCCCAACAAAAGGCAGCAAAAGATTTGTTAGCCGCTAGAACAGGGGGGGTCCCCAGCCTTTTTGGGTCTGCGGGCACCTCTGGAATTCTGACACAGTGCGGTGGGTGCAGCCACAAAATGGCTGCCATGGGAGGGAGAGCCAGCCACAAAATGGCCGCTGAAGGAGGTGGAGCTACATTACACAGAAGAAGCCCAAGTTCAGGGGAGAAGACGGGTACTTTTAAAATACATGAGGAAAGAGAGGGAAGAGAGAGAGAAAACTCTTCTGGCAGCTGCCGCTCAAACCATGTTATTTTAATCGGTATAGCTGATCAGATCTTCAGCAGCCAATTGGAAACCCTGCAGGTCAAGAGCCACCCCTAC
Source organism: Gekko japonicus (assembly GCF_001447785.1). Classification (NCBI taxonomy): domain Eukaryota; kingdom Metazoa; phylum Chordata; class Lepidosauria; order Squamata; family Gekkonidae; genus Gekko; species Gekko japonicus. The sequence goes on along the minus strand of NW_015167136.1, from coordinate 236,755 downwards.
TTTGTAAAAATACTTGGTGGGCGCCAAGTAAGGTGTTGACAGGCACTGTGGTGCCCAGGGGGACCATGTTGGTGACCCCTGATCAAGCTTCTCTTATGAAGCCAGACAGGTGCAAAAGCTGGAGTATTTGTGTACTGGGTGAAGGGATGTTAAAGAATTTCCCCCTGTCTTTCAGGATCCGCATTCTCTAGTCTCACTCACCGAGTTTTGAAGGGAGGAGGGAAAGCGAACTGGCAGGCGGGTCAGGTGAGATAGTCGCGGGGGGCCTACTCACCTGGGGTGCCCAGGAGGACGCAGGGGCTACTGATCCAGGCAGAGAATGCACGCCACCACTTCATCAAGAGCAGGGCACTGTTGTGACAGTTGCCAACCAACCAGAAAAACCAAAAACCTGTCCTAGGCCCCGGTCACACGGGCCAGATAACGCAGGGGGGAGGCATGGCTGTTCACCCCAGAGCAAAATAAGGCGCGATAGCCCGATCACATGGCCCCCCGAGTCTCCGTGCTTTGGCTGTTAGCTGGCAATCACACGGCGATGCTGCAGTGTGGCAAAGAAGCGGCACGGCACGATCACACAAGCTTTTCACGTTTGTGCGCATGCGCAGTTCCGCGGAGCAGCACTGCTTTCAGTTTCGTGTTTGTGCGCATGAGCTTACGAAAAACATGCGGTTTGCGATGGGACGTGGATGGGCGCCAGATGCCACGGGATACTAGCGCTCCCACGATCAGACGCCCGCCTGTGCCACGCGTTTTCCGGATACTAGTGAACTTTCCTTGGTACTTTTTAACTCCGCATCTTCGGAGGGACACCACAGGTGCACTATGCTTCCCAGATGTTGCGGTGTGATCGCGCCCCAAAGATCCGCACGAATTTCGTGCCTTTCGTGTGGCAAAAAAACCCTAGCTGGTTTGGCGGCCATCTGAAACAGTTTCCAGAAGTTTTAAATTAAAGCCAGAGCTTTGAGGTAGAATATGAACACCTTTGGGAATCTGACACGAGGAGGTAGGCGCCACCTCAAAAATGGCTGCCACAAAAGGTCAGGCCGTGAGGTCACGAGCAGAACATTTTAAGAACAACACAGACACACACAAACCAAAAATGCGTGTGCGAGGCCAGAGGCAGCGTTTTTCACTCGGTTCGCATGCTTGAACCATATAAGGCGTGCCTGTTCGCTGGCAAGCCAGGTTGCTGAGCTCAGGCTGAGGCGATTCACGAGTCGTGTCTTTTTGTGCCAGCTTTTTCTTTAGAGCCGTAATCTACAGCAGAGGTGTTGAACTCGTTTGTTACGGGGGCCTTTGTCGGGCCAGGCCATGTGGGCTACAAAACGTAATACCAGGTAGTGGCAGGGGTCATTTCCTGCAGGAGCGCACAGGAGTGGAGCTCTGGCAGTAAAGAGCCCAGGGGGCGGGCACATGCAACAAGCCCCTCCCCCTGCTCCCAGCAGCCCTCAATCAGAGCAAGAAGCAGCCAGGTAAGCTGCAGAACCCCCCCTCCCAGATAGCAATCCAAAGGAGTCCAGTGGCACCTTTAGGACCAAGGTTTATTCAGGTACAAGCTCTCCCTCCTCTGTGAGGACAGATCTGCATGTTCCCCCCCTCCCCAATAGCTAGCAATCCAAAAGAGTCCAGTGGAGCCTGAGCGGTGGGTGTTGCCTTCTGACACACTTCCGATGATGCCAGGGGGCGTGGCAAATGCTAATGAGTTATGCACCTCTTTTTCTACGAAATGACCCCTGGGTGGTGGATATATAAACTGTATGAAGGACGGCCGCTCGTAAGCTCCGAGTTGTTGTATCCTCCCTGCAAGGCCTCATGGGCTGTGGGAGGAAGGAAAACCCATACGGGTGGACCAGAGAGCCCGCGGTGCAGCACTGGGCAGACGCTCCCACGCTGCTTGACTGCTGCAGACGAGGTTGTTCCGCCATGCTGAAGCCACATTTGGAGCGGCTCCACCCACTCCCCCCTGAACTTTCTCCTGTTCCCTCCCTTGCACTAGTTGCTCGCGGGTCTCATAAGAGCCCTGGATGGGCCGGTTCCGGGCCCCGGGCCTTATGTTTGACACCCGTGATCTACAGCTTCTGTTGAGTCGAGAGAAAAGCAGGTTAGGAGTGTCACCAAAAACATAGATGCCGCAAGAGGCTGAACCAGCCACAAAATGTCAGGGATTGAAGGTCATGCGCAACTCTACCAGTAAGTTCTGTTTCACAGGATGCCTTTCAAAGGGAACATCCTGTTTCAGAATATGTCCTCGCTTACGCCTTCAGTCACACAGGGAGGATCCTTGGGCTGTGGTGGCAGCTGTCGCCAAACCCACGTTTTTACAAATCCGCACGGCAAATGAGATCTTCAGTGCCCAGTCAGAAGCCTTGCTGGGCAAAAGCCCCACGTGGCCCCTCCCACAGTGTTAGTTGGCACCACGGTGCCCTTAGGGACCGTGTTGGGGACCCTGCTGTAGAGTCTGGCTGAGAGCTGCGTGAGGGTTTACAACCCTCGCAAGAAGGGCTGTGCTTAAGGGTAACCCACCCGGTCTCAGATATCTGCTCAGCAATCCATGCAGCGATGTACGTTTCAAATATGTCCCCCGAAGAGTGTTACGCTCTGCTGAGAATGACTTATTAGTGATCCCCGGTCCAAAAGACAAGGTTGCCCTTGACCAGGGCCAGGGCCTTCTCCGCGCTGGCCCCAGCCTGGTGGAACTCTCTGCCAAATGATGTTCGCACCCTGAGGGACCTTATGCCGTTCCGCAGACTTGTAAGGCAGAGGTGTTCCACCAGGCGTTTGGCTGAGGACAGCGACGGGCACCAACGTGTCAGGCAATCCCTCCCCCCCCCACTCCCCCCTGCTCTCACCAACCTCCCCTACAGGATGGGGACGCGCTTGAAACGGGATATATGAGCGCCATCTGAATATTGTTAGCTATGGAATTGTCTTAATCTGTTTTTAAATCAGGGGTCATTTCGTAGAAAAAGAGGTGCAGGAGCTCATTAGCATAACTTATTTGCATATGCCACACCCCCTGACATCACCGGAAGTGTGTCAGGAGGCAACACCCACCGCTCAGGCTCCACTGGACTCTTTTGGATGGCTAGCTATTGGGGGGGGAGAACATGCAGATCTGCCCTCACAGAGGAGGGAGAGCTTGTACCTGAATAAGAATTGGTCTTAAAGGTGCCACTGGACTGTTTGGGACCGGGGGGCTGGGGGGGCGGAGCTCTGCAACTTACCTGGCTGCTTCTTGCTTTGACTGAGGGCTGTTGGGAGCAGGGGGTGGGGCTTGTTGCATGTGCCCGCCCTCTGGGCTCTTTACTGCCGGAGCTCCGCTCCCGTGCGCTCCTGCAGGAAATGACCCCTGTTTTAAACTGTTGGAAATGTTTGGATTATACATTTTACCACTGTCGTGTATTGCTCAGAGCCCTGAGTACTCAGGGACTGAGTGATTTATAAAGTTATAGATGACAGACAGACAGACAGACAGATGATTCAGGTTGATCTGTAGCAGCAGAATAAAAGTCCTCTCCGCCTCTGCCCACCACTCCGGATTTTCTCAGAGTTCAAGTCGAGGCAATTTAAGTCCGCAGCAAAACAGCATCCAAAAAACTGTTTTGCAACAGCAGCCTGAAACCGGGCTGACTTCTGAAGGCAGGGAATGTAATGCAGAATGAGGCAAAATCTGGAATGAAAAGAAGGTTGAACTTGATTTTAGGGCAGAATGGGGGGAAACACTGGATTAAAAAGAAGGTAGAATTCTATTTTAGTGCAGAATTGCTTGGAGGACACTGCAATGAACATGAATTAGAAGGAGAGTGTGGAAAGGGCCAAAGTTTGAGTCCAGTGGCACCTTTCAGACCAGCAAAATTTTATTCAAGGGATAGATATAGACAGATATAGTTAGATATATATAGAGTCCGATCAGACTGCTCTTTAGATCCGCACGAGGCACGATTGCCTCACGGATCTAAAGGTAATGTCCAGACACAAACATCTGGGAAATGTCCCTCTTCCGTGGGCATCCCATTTTGCTGCGCTTCGGAGCCGTAATTAAAAGATAGCACTTTAAATCTGGGGTTTTCGGTTACCTGCAGGACAACTGCAGACTTTCACCCGTCTGATCGTTCCAGCAGCGCACAATCCTCCTGTCGGGGTGGTCTGACGTCCATCCCGAGCGGGTGCCATTTAAAAAAATCTATACACATGCGTGGATCAACAAAGACACGCTGTCACATCTATGCGCATGCGCATAAAGTTTTTTTAAAAAAAAAACCCACCGCACACCTCCTTCAACAAGGACGCGCTGTGATGCCTATACCATGCGCAGAAAGTTGTTTTGTTTTTTTTTAAAAAAAACCCACTGCACATGCCTCCTTCAGTGGACGCCATCTAGACAATCCACAACGGAGGCAGCGCGCGGTAAGGCGATTCACCAGGACGATGTCTGGTCGTGCTATGGTGGATTTAAAAGATCGGGATAAAATTCAAGCTGGCATAATGGCAGGATTAGCTGTCCATCTGAACGCACCCATAGATGGTGATGGTGTCATACCCGTGACCAGTGTTCCCTCTAAGCTGAGTTAGCGTGAGCTAGCTCACAGTTTTTTAGCCTCCAGCTCACAGATTTCTGTCTTAGTTCAGGAAGGATGGCTCCAGAGCAAACTAATTTATACAGTAGCTAAAATGCTTGCTCACAACTTTAATGCCAGTAGCTCACAAAGTAGAATTTTTGCTCACAAGACTCCACAGCTTAGAGGGAACATTGCCCGTGACACTGCCATTTATACCAAAGGTCGATTACATTCTGGGGAGATTTTCATAGTTTGCCTCCAAACACACAATGTGTATCTGAGTGAATGTACATGAGCAACGTTGACATATTAAGCCACGTCCCAAGACCTGCATGTGTGAATACGCAGGACGTGATTCCTGCTTCGTAATCATGGGTGCCTGCCTACTCGTGCAGTTAACCTTCCGTTGGCTTAAGCTGATTGTATGTTACTGGGAAGGGATTCGGGAACACTAGTTATTTAAATAAGTATATTTCATTTTGAATCAAAGTAGTTTATGTGATCACGTTCCTGGGATCCCAGATCACCGCAGACTGTGACAGCAGCCATGAAATTAAAAGACGCCTGCTCCTTGGGAGGAAAGCAATGGTGAACCTAAACAGCATGATAAAAAGTAGAGACATCACCCTGCCAACAAAAGTCCGCATGGTCAAAGCAATGGTATTCCCAGTAGTCATGTATGGCTGCGAGAGTTGGACTATAAGGAAGGCCGATCGCCGAAGAATAGATTCTTTTGAACTATGGTGCTGGAGAAGACTCTTGAGAGTCCCTTGGACTGCCAGGAGATCAAATCAGTCAATCCTAAAAGAAATCAACCCTGACTGTTCCCTGGAAGGCCAGATAATGAAACTGAAGCTCAAATACTTTGGCCACCCAATGAGAAGGGAGCACTCACTGGAGAAGAAGACCCTGATGCTGGGAAAGATTGAAGGTCAAAGAAGACGGGGACGGCAAAGGATGAGATGGTTAGACAGTGTCATAGATGCGATGAACATGAAGTTGAGCCAACTTCAGAGGACGGCAGAAGACCGGAAGGCTTGGCGTGATCTGCTCCATGGGGTCGCGAAGAGTCGGACTCGACTGTGCGACTGAACAACAACAAGTTTATGTGAGTTTATACACACTCTGGCCCTGATCCATGGCATGGTGACTGCTCCCAAGTTAACCAGTGCGGGACATTCCCAAAGGACATGGAAGACTCTCCCCACACATGCACACACACACTCATATCTGGCTCTATGCAGAGGGCGTTCATTCTCAGGTGCTCCGACTGCTGTCAAAATCCAGGCTGCAGCAGGGGAAAAGGACAGGCCTGGTGGAATAGTCAGGTCGCCAGCGCTGGGTTGGGAAATACCTGAAGATTTGGGGGGCAGAGCCTGAGGACAACAAGGTTTGGGGAGGAGATGGACTTCAGTGGGGTATACTGCCATAGAGTTGTCCGAATCCTCCACACGTTCAATCGAATACACGTTTATAGCAAAGTAGTATTTACTGAAGTAATGAAGAAAGCTGGTACACAGGAAGAACTGTTTGGAATAGTCAGGAGATGCAGGGCACCAGATAATAAACAAATTCATAAAATGCAATAACCAATGATCATGGTTCCCGCTTTCCCGGGTGCTTCTAAAACTCACGCCGAAAGCTTGGGAAATGAAACGGTTCTAAAAGATAAACAATTAGTAGCTTCTCATGACCTAGCGCATTAAACTATACGCGAAGACACAACTAAAACTCCACACCTGTTGACCTTGCAGATAACTACGTTTCAACAGCAATACTAGCGTGCATAGAAAGGAATGCAGATTGCAGGCTGCTGGTAGCATACATGCTTTTACAACTCATCTCCAGCTGACAGAGATCAGCTCCCCTGGAGAAAATGGCTGCTTTGGAAGGTAGACTCTATAGCATTGGACCAGGCTGAGGCCCCTCCCCTCCCTAAGCCCCGCCCTCTCCCGGATCCACCCCCAAAGTCTCCGGGTATTTTCCAACCCAGACCTGTCAACCCTAACCCTGGAGAGCCACTGGCAGTCTGAGTGGACAACGGTGATCCTGATGGATCAAGAATCTAATTCGGTCTAAGGCTTTGTGTGTTTACCTGGAGGCGGGTGACTCCAGCTGGCTCACAGTACAGAGATTCGGTGCCCGCCTTGCAGGGCCCCTGGCTCAGTTCCGCAGTCGTGTGCAGAAGTGGAACGTGTTTGGGTGTTCACCGAAGCGCCGCTGCTCACCCGGGTGTGAAGGCCATTCGACGGCTCTTGCCATTGTCTTCTGGGGCCACGCTTGAATCCAAGCTGTCGGCCTGGCGGAACACGCCTGAGTTTTGCTGTGCCTCTCTGGGTGCCTCAGCGAAAGAGCCACAAAATTTACATTACTCGCTCGCTGAGTTTGGGTTTGCCATTTCCTTTACGAGCTCTCTAGATCGAGAGGCAGATACTTGCCAGAGCTCCGTTGCATGAAACAAAGCTGGTTTCTGGACTGATCTGATCAAGTCTGCCTTTCGGCTTCCACTCTCTCGAGTCGCACTCTGGGCGCAGAAGCCTTCTCCCAAGCCTCTTCGTCCACGAGGGATGGGAGGGTTTGATTACAGGGCCGCCAGTTTCATGTGTGGCCCAGATACGTTGGTGGAAATATTTCTGAGACTATAATGTGGAATACTATAGGTAGAACATTGCTAACAACAAAATGGGTCGAGAAAGGAGAAGAAGATGAAGAAGAGATTGGATTTATACCCTGCGTTTCACTACCCGAAGGAGTCTCAGAGCGGATTACAAACTCCTTTCCCTTCCCCTCCCCACAACAGACACCCCCTGTGAGGTAGGTAGGGCTGAGAGAGCTCTTGACAGAAACGGCTCATTTTCAAGAACAGCTATCATGATTTGGGCTGTGCCACCAGAGGCCTACTAGGCCCAGGGAACCTGGCTAGCAGTAGGTGAGGCTGGGCCTACAACTCCCAGAAGCCCCTGAGAGGTTTTGGAGCCAAAATTGACCAATAGGAAAAGAGGAGGGCTTGGAATAAAAGATCTGGGGAAACAGGCAAAGCTGTTCTTCTTCCCAGAGGGCAGAGCCAGAAGGAAGGCTGCTGCAGGAAGAAACCCTCATCCTGTGGGAAGGGTGAGTAGTGTAAGGCCACTTGAGCGAGTGAGCTAGGGACAGTATATATTTAGATGCGTTAGGGCATTTGATTTCTTTTCTTTTCACCCACTTGCTGTTATTCTGCACCTTGTTTGGTGTAGTGGTTTGGTGTAGTGGTTAAGTGTGCGGACTCTAAGCTGGGAGAACCGGGTTTGATTCCCCGCTCCTCCACTTGCACCTGCTGATGTGATCTTGGGTCAGTCACAAGCTCTGGCACAGCTGTCCTTGAAAAAGAGCAGTTTGTGTCAGAGTTCTCTCAGCCCCACCCACCTCACAGGGTGTCTGTTGTGGGGAGGGGAGGGGAGGGGAAAGGAATTTGTAAGCCACTCTGAGACTCCAAGTGAAGGGCGGGGTATAAATCCAATCTCTTCTCTTCTTCTTCTTCTTCTTGTTTGACCTCCTATAAAATAAAATAACAGGCTTACCAGTGGATGAAATAGTAAAAGATATGGATACTGCCTATCGGGCTTACTCCAATTATATTAAAAGAAATAGCCTGCCTTGAGAAGTTGTGGTCAGATTTGCAAGAAGACAGACCAGGCAATGTTAGCAACTCCACTGAAATTGGGGAATACAATCATTAAGACTTTAAAAGACATTCCATTTGAAATTCGTCAAAAGAGGAAAAGCTATAAGGACTTAACCTCTTTTCTTCAAACTAACGGAATTCAGTACCGGTGGGCGATCCCCGAAGGTGTCATCTTTAAAATCAACGATAAAAGAGAGAAGATTGACTTCATCTTTAAAGCCAAGGAATTCTTGAGACGTCAGCTGGGATTGGGTGAAGAATCCAAAAATGAAGAAACCAAATCAAGTGACTCTGCCACCTCTGGAACGGATGAGGACTCTATGGTTGAAACGGGTGTGGGAGCAATGAAAGCTGTATATGATTTTAGAGACAGAAAACCGAAGTACGCAGAGAAGGACTTTGAAAATCGCCTTTTGAAGTAAAGAAGATGCTCAGAAAGTTCTCTCATAATAACTAACATACTAACATAGAAGCTGTGAAAAACAAGAACTTTAGAAATATATTGTGTTTTGTTGTTGTTGTTCAGTTGCACAGTTGAGTCCGACTCTTTGCGACCCCATGGACCAGATCATGCCAGGCCCTCCTGTCTTCCGCCATCCTCTGAAGTTGGCTCAATTTCATGTTCGTTGCATCTACCGTATGACACTGTCTAACCATCTCATCCTTTGCCGTCCCCGTCTTCTTTGACCTTCAATCTTTCCCAGCATCAGGGTCTTCTCCAGTGAGTGCTCCCTTCTCATTGGGTGGCCAAAGTATTTGAGCTTCAGTTTCATTATCTGGCCTTCCAGGGAACAGTCAGGGTTGATTACTAACACTTTATTTACTATTATTTAGTTTAACACGGATGTGATCTCCCTCTCTTGGGTTTTTAGTTAGTGTGGGTATCTTTTCTTTATCCATAGTTGTAGTCCCCCCCATATATTGCTTTGTAGTTATGTAGTCTTATGAAAAAATAATAAAAATATCCCTTTGGGGGTTTCAAAAAAGAAAAAGATTAGAGGAGTGGGGAATCCAACCCGGTTCTCCCAGATAAGAGTCCGTGCACTTAACCACTACACCAAACTGGCTCACCCACTACACCAAACAAGTGCAGTTCCTGTGAAAGGTAGGGTTACATCACACAAACATACAAGAAGCTGCCTTCTACTGACTGAGACCCTTGGTCCACCAGCGTCGGTATTGTCCACTCAGACTGGCAGCTGCTCTCCAGGTTCTCAGGTGGAGGTCTTTCCCATCACCTCCTGCCTCCTGATTTACCATCAACCTTAAGAACATAAGAGATGCCAATGTTGGATCAGGCCAAAGGCCCATCCAGTCCAACACTCTGTGTCTCACAGTGGCCAGAAATACCAGTGCCATCAGGAGGTCCACCAGTGAGGCCAGGACATTAGAAGCCCTCCCACTGTTGCCCCCCCCCCAAGAATACAGAGCATCCCTTGCCCCAGACCGAGAGTTCCTATCTATCCCTTGTGGCTAATAGCCACTGATGGACCTCTGCTCCATATGCTTATCTAATTCCCTCTTGAAGCTGTCCATGCTTGTAGCCGCCACCACCTCCTGTGGCAGTGAATTCCATGTGTTAATCATTCTTTGGGTGAAGAAGGACTTCCTTTTATCCGTTCTAACCCGACCGCTCAGCAATTTTATGGAGTGCCCACGAGTTCTTGTATTGTGAGAAAGGGAGAAAAGTACCTCTTTCCCTACCTGCTCTATCCCATGCATAATCTTATAAACCTCGATCATGTCACCCCTCAGCCATCGTTTCTCCAAGCTAAAGAGCCCTAAGCGCTTTAACCTTTCCTAATAGGTAAAGTGTTCCAACCCTTTTATCATTCGAGTTGCCCTTTTCTGCACTTTTTCCAAAGCTATGATATCCTTTCCAAAGCTATGATATCCTTGAAGCAGACCAGATAAAAAGTCCGCGGCAGAACCACTTTTGGAAACGCTGGGGATACAGCGAATGGAAAGCAAACTGGCAGCTGAATGGCCCAAAAGGAATACAGAACCAAAAAGAAAAACTGAAGGAAACATGGGTTGAAAGCAGGAGGAAATGCAGAACGAAATTTAAAAGTCGACTGAGATGTGCGGGGAAAATGAAGGGAAAGACTGGTGCTGAAACGGCCAACCACGTCAGTTGGGGGAAATCGCCTCAGGCTGGAGGCTGGCTTCAGACTTTGCTTAATGGAGTGACCGGACAGAGGCCACTGGCTGGACCAGCCAAGACTTAGTTCTTGTTTTCATGGTTTGTGATTTCATGTGATTCGATATAAAATTGTATTGTAAACTGTCTTGAGCAGTGTTCCCTCTAAGCTGAGTGAGTGTGAGCTAGCTCACAGTTTTTTTAGCTCGGTGTCTTAGCTCAAGGAAGGATGTGGCTCCAGAGCAAACTAAAATCGCCTGCTCACAACTTTAATGCCAGAGTAGCTCACAGAAAGTAGAATTTTTGCTCACAAGACTCCAGAGCTTAGAGAGACCGTTGGTCTTGAGGACTGGATAGGGTCAAGAGGAGCTCTAAAAACATACCAGGGCCCCGGTCACACGGAGAATTTGCTGTGCGAAAGGCACAAATGTCGGGCAGATGTTCGGGGCGTGATCACACTGCAACATCTGGGAAGCGTAGCGCACCCACGGCCGCCGAAGATGCAGAGTTTAAAAATACCAAGGGAAGTGCACTAGTATCCGGAAAACATGTGGCACAGGTGGGCGTCTGATCGCGGGAGCACTAGTATCCCGTGGCATCCGGCACCCGTCCACATCCCGTCGCAAACCAGATGTTTTTCGTAAGCGCGTGCACACAAACACAAAACTGAAAGCAGTGCTGCTCTGCGGAACTGCACATGAGCACAAACGCGAAACACTTGTGTGATCGCTCTGCGCCGCTTCTTTGCCACACTGCAGCATCGCCGTGTGATCGCCAGCTAACAGCCAAAGCACGGAGACTCGGGGAACCGTGTGATCGAGCTACCGCGCTTTATTTTGCTCCGAGGCGAACAGCCACACCAAAGTTATCCGGCCCGTGTGACCAGGGCCCAAGCAAACGAATAAAAAAAGGAGGTGCGGCATGCAGACCTGGTTGTTCCTGCATTGCATCCTGGCTAGGGTTGCCAACTCCAGGCTAGAAAATTCCTGGAGAATTTGGGGACGGCAATAGGGGGTGGCAGGGTTTGGGGAGAGGCAGGACCACAGCGGGGTACAAGGCCATCCGGCCCACCCTCCGAAGCTGCCGTTTCCTCCCTGCAAACTGATCTCTGTCACCTGGAGGCCAGGTGTAATTCCAGGAGATATGCAGACACCGCCCGGAGGTTGGCAACCTTAGTCCTGGCTCATGTGCAGCTTTATCCACAGCAGGACAATTCTGCTGCCTCTTCGTTTTCAACAGGGGCCGTTTCTGCAAAGGAATAGGGCATTCGAACAGACCACTGGGTCTCAGGTCAGAAAAATCCAGGAGACTTGGGGGTGGAGTCTGGGGAGAGTTGGGTTGGGGAGGGGAGGGACTTCATCGGGGCCATCATGCCATGGAACAGGCGTCCCCAGCTGGGTGCCCCTGGGCCTCAGTGAGGTATCCTACGGTCAAGGAACCATATAGTCCAAACCAGGGGTCATTTCGTAGAAAAAGGGGTGCAGGAGCTCATTAGCATAACTCATTTGCATAACTCATTTGCATATGCCACACCCCCTGACATCACCACAAGTGTGTCAGAAGGCAACACCCACCGCTCAGGCTCCACTGGACTCTTTTGGATTGCTAGCTATTGGGGGGGGGGGGAAACGTGCAGATCTGCCCTCACAGAGGAGGGAGAGCTTGTACCTGAATAAATCTTGCTCTTAAAGGTGCCACTGGACTCTTTTGGATTGATAGCTATTGGGGGGGGACGTGCGGAGGGAGAGCTTGTACGTGAATAAAACTTGGTCTTAAAGGTGCCACTGGACTGTGTTGGATTGCTAGCTATTGGGGGGGGACGTGCAGATCTGTCCTTGCAGAGGAGGGAGAGCTTTTACCTGAATAAAACGTGGTTTTAAAGGTGCCACTGGACTGTTGCTAGCTATTGGGGGGGGACGTGCAGATCTGTCTTCGCAGAGGAGGGAGAGCTTGTACCTGAATAAAACTTAGTCTTAATGGTGCCACTGGACTGTTTTGGATTGCTAGCTATTGGGGGGGGGGAATGCGCAGATCTGCCCTCAGAGGAGGGAGAGCTTGTACCTGGATAAAACCTGGTCTTAAAGGTGCCACTGGACTGTTTTGGGCCGGGGGGGGCTCTGCAGCTTACCTGTCTGCTCCTTGCTCTGACTGAGGGCTGCTGGGAACAGGGGGTGGGGCTTGTTGCATGTGCCCGCCCCCTGGGCTCTTTACTGCCGGAGCTCCGCTCCTGTGCGCTCCTGCAGGAAATGACCCCTGGTCCAAACTACACTTTCTCCATGAACGCTTAGAATCATAGAATCACACAGAGCTGGAAGGGGTCCTGCAGGCCATCTAGTCCAACCCGCTGCTCAATGCAGGATCAACCTAGAGCATCCCTGACCAGTATTTACCCAGCTGCTGCTTGAAGACTGCCAGGGAGGGAGAGCTCACCACCTCTCGAGGCAGCTGATTCCACTATAACACAACTCTGACTGTCAAAACGTTTCTCCTAAGATCCAGCTGGTACGTCCCCGCCCTTAATTTAAGCCCCTTCTTGTGAGTCCTCTCCTCTGCTGCCCACAGGAACAGCTCCCTGCCCTCCTTTAAGGGACGGCCCTTCAACTTTGTTGGTCTTAAAGGTGCCACTGGACGCAAACTTTGTCCCAGGGGAACTGATCTGTGTAGTCAGGGATGCTCTAGGCTGATCCTGCACTGAGAAGGGGGTTGGACTAGATGGCCCGTAGGGACCCTTCCAACTCTGTGATACTAGGATTCTAAGCTTTCATGGAGAAAGTGTAGTTTGGACTATATGGTTCCTTGACTGTAGGATGCCTCACTGAGCCAGTTTGGTGTAGTGGTTAAGTGCATGGACTCTAATCTGGGAGAACCGGGTTTGATTCCCCTCTCTTCCACTTGCACCTGGCTGGTGTGCCCTTGGGTCAGTCCCAAGTTCTCTCAGAGGTGTTCTCTCCAGGGCAGTCCTCGAAAGAGCTCTCTGAGACCCACCTACCTCACAGGATGTCTGTTCTAGGGAGGGGAAAGGAGATTGTAAACCACTCCGAGACTCAGAGTGAAGGGCAGGGTGTAAATCCAATCTCGTCTTCTTCTTCTACCCAGTTTGGTGTCCTGGTTAGGAGAGCAGACTCTAATCTGTGAGAACCAGGTTTGATTCCCCACTCCTCAACTTGCAGCTGCTGGATGACCTTGGGCAAGCCATAGTTCTGTCAGAGCTCTCTCAGCCCCACAGGGTCTCTGTTGTGGAGAGGGGAAGGGAAAGGAGTTTGTCAACTGCTTTGAGACTCCAAGTGAAGGGTGGGGTATGAATCCAATCTCTTCTCTCTAATTGTGATTCCAGTCTCCACCTGGAGGTTGGCAACCCGGCTGCCCCAGAGGGCTTAGAGACTCCTGGAAAGGGAGATTTGGGGGGAAAGGGGGGGTGTTGCAGCAATATGGGAAGTGCCAGTGATGTTGTGGGGTATAGACGGAGAAAGAGAGAGCCCTGTGAAGAAATTATCGATCCCAATGAAGTTGTAAGTTTGTTCAGAGGCAGAGAGGGCTTTCAGGAAGACAGAAAAAGCAAACTTTTGGAAATGGGGATTTCCAAGTTGTTCTCCTCCCGTGTTTCCTCACGAGCCCTCACAGGTTTTTCCCCCCTGTCAGACCTTGAGCAAGACTGAAACCCTATCACCAACACTTTCCTAGGAACTGAGGTTTGGAGGAAAAAATCCGCACTTTCCGGCATCCGGTGTCTGTCCCCGTTTTCCTGACGATGCAAAGGATAAGGGGAAACACCAAAACATTTGAACAGGGGAAAAATTATCTCTCTCAGTGACTGAAGCACCAAAAGGAAGAAGTCTGGAAGCTGCTGTATCGTGGAGTGGGGTTTATGACGCGTTAGCAACAGAACAGTGTTAAGAGTTCAGTGGCACCTTTCAGTTTTATTCAAGGTGTGAACTTTAAGAATGCCATATTCTCCACCTGCTACCAGAATCCTTGTGCAGGGTCACAGCAGATCGTTAGCAAAATAGTCTTAAATTATACATAGGCCCAGGGGTCATTTCATAGAAAAAGGGGTGCAAAAACTCATTAGCATAACTCATTAGCATAACTCGTTTGCATATGCCACACCCCCTGACATCACCAGACGTCTGTCAGAAGGCAACACCCACCACTCAGGCTCCACTGGACTGTTTTGGATTGCTAGCTATTGGGGGGGGGGAACGCGCAGATCTGTCCTCACAGAGGAGGGAGAGCTTGTACCGGAATAAAACTTGGTCTTAAAGGTGCCACTGGACTGTTTTGGATTGCTAGCTATGGAGGGGGAAACACGCACAGATCTGCCCTCACAGAGGAGGGAGAGCTTGTACCTGAAGGCGGGCCAAGGGGGGCTCTGCAACTTACCTGGCTGCTTCTTGCTCTGACTGAGGGCTGCTGGGAGCAGGGGGTGGGGCTTGTTGCATGTGCCCGCCCCCTGGGCTCCTTACTGCCGGAGCTCTGGTCCTGTGTACTCCTGCAGGAAATGACCCCTGCCCCCACCCTTAGGATTGCACTGTCAGTGCAGAAAGGGCCTACGCAGGGGTCATTTCCTGCGGGAGTGCACAGGACTGGAGCTCCGGCAGTAAGGAGCCCAGGGGGTGGGCACATGCAATAAACCCCGCCCCCTGCTCCCAGCAGCCCTCAGTCAGAGCAAGAAGCAGCCAGGTAAGTTGCAGAGCCCCCCCACACCTTCAGGTACAAGCTCTCCCTCCTCTGCGAGGACAGATCTGCACGTTCCCCCCACCCCCCCCAATAGCTACCAATCCAAAACATTCCAGTGGCACCTTTAAGACCAAGTTTTATTCCGGTACAAGCTCTCCCTCCTCTGTGAGGGCAGATGTGCACGTTCCCCCCCCAATAGCTAGCAATCCAAAACAGTCCAGTGGAGCCTGAGCAGTGGGCATTGCCTTCTGACACACTTCCGGTGATGTCAGGGGGCGTGGCATATGCAAATAAGTTACGCTAATGACTTATGCTAATGAGCTCCTGCACCTCTTTTTCTACGAAATGACCCCTGGGTAGCCCTATAGAATCAGCTACCCTCTGAGCTTGGGCCTTCTCAGCCAGAACTAAAACGGAAGTGGGTGGTGCTCCTCTGGGGGAAAGAAAACCATAAAAGATAAGGCCGGGGCCGTGCGCTGGATAATCAGCAGGGCTGGGGGGCAGTGCTGCGGAGAGCAAAGAGCGCAATCGAGCACATGAATCAAGGCTGGAGAGGAAAGAGAATCAGTGCCTGGCTGGGGAGGGGCAGATTGCCATCACGGTGTGAGGAAGTGAGGCTCAGGCCTTTCGTGTGGTGTAGGGTGGGGGCGGGGCCCTCATTCAGCGTTGCATCCAGAAGGTCCCAGGTTCGATCCCCGGCATCTCCAGTTAAAAGATCAGGTAGGAGGTGATGTGAAGGACCCTGTGCCTGCGACCTCGGAGACCCACTGCCTGTCAAAGTGGGCAGTACTGATTTTGACGGACCGAGGCTGTGATTTGGTAGCAGGCAGCTTCAGGTGTTCATGCAGAAGAAGAAGAGGAGGAGGAGGAGGAGATTTGTTTTATACCCCCCCCCTTCACTACCCGAAGGAGTCTCAGAGGAGGTAACAATCTCCTTTCCCTTCCCCTCCCCACAACAGACACCCTGTGAGGTAGGTGGGGCTGAGAGAGCTCTGAGAGAAACGGCTCTTTTTCAAGAATAGCTCTGACAGAACTATGGCTTGCCCAAGGTCATCCAGCAGGTGCAAGTGGAGGAGTGGGGAATCAAACCCGGTTCTCCCAGATCAGAGTCTGCGCACTTAACCACTACATCAAACTGGCTATCAGACTGTAACCACTGTACCATGTTGGCTCTCAAATTGTGCATGTTACCCTGCATTGTTTTCATTTTCTCCCCAACTACCCCCCCCAAAAAAACCCCCCATGGATTCCAAATTCTAAATCTCTGTCCAGAAATGTTAAATCTCTATCCTCTTCCTCTTGGTCTAGATGATGATGTCATTGACACAGCTCAGACAGAGGAGAGGCCTTTGGGCATTCATTTCAGTTTCTTAGCTCTTCAAGCGTCAGCAGTTTGTAACTTGACACAACTTCTTCTTTCCTTAATCCTCTGGTAATTTTTGGTAAATAGAGGTGCAGACAGCTTTCTCACAGGGAAACTGGATACTAAGGAAGAAGTAGTTTTCATGCTGGTGGGGAAGGTGCTTATTGAGGGTACTCCATCTAGTGGTTGATTCGATATGACACCGGGTTATGTCCGGCATATCTCCCTGCAGATTTAAAATGCAGGTTTTTATGCAGTCATAAACCTGTGTGATATCAAATCAACCACTAGAGGGAACCCCCCCCCAAAAGAAACAGGAACCTGTGTGTGTTTGTGTGTGAAGTGCCATCAAATTGCAGCCAACTTATGGAAACCCCAGCAAGGCAAGGGAGAAGCAGAAACAGCTCGCCATCGCCATCCTCTTCAGCAGGGCTCTTTTTGTAGAAAAAGTCCAGCAGGAACTTATTAGCATAATAGGCCACACCCAACAGCAGAAACTCATAAGCATATTAGGCCACACCCCTGACAGCACAGCTCATTAGCATATTAGATCGCACCCCCATGTTACCAGAAGTGTGCTCATCCAGCCACACCCACCTTTTGCTTCTTATTCTGTTTACCTTGTTTGTTGTCAAAACCCAAGGCTTTTCTTGTAGCGGGAACTCCTTTCCATGTTAGGCCACACACCCCTAACGTAGCCAATCCTAATGAGTTTCTGCTGTTGGGTGTGGCCTATTATGCTAATGAGTTCCTGCTGGGCGTGGCCAACTCGGAAGCCAGCCTGTGCGTTCCTGCCCCAAAATAGCCCTTCTCTTCGGTCTTCCTTGGAGGTCTCCCATCCAAGTACTAACTTCAGCTGCCCCTGCTTAGCTTCCGAAATCTAATGAGATCGGGGCTGTGCCATGCCTCCTCCTCTCCCAACCGGAACTTACCTGCGAGTAAAATGAGAATGCGGAAGAGCCCCCCAGTCAAAAGCACTGGGTCTTCCACTTGCTGGGGGGGGGGAATTGTAACAGTCGACCATGTCATTGTGCAGATGAGAAACGTGGCCACTGGAACGTGTCCAATGCAAACTACTCGTGCCCCCCTCAGCACATTGTATTTTGGAGGAAGTCTGCATGTCCAGGGAGCACAGTTTCGGCCCCCGACCACATCAGACAGGGAAGTCACTTCTGCATGTGACTCTGGGGCAGCGGCGGGGTGGGGGTGGGGGTTGTTTTGCAGTCATCTTCCTAAGTTTAGGCACACACAAGAATCTGTTGTATTTTTGAAACTCTCCTCTCTGCTTTCTGCCGAGTGGTCGGAAACAGCCAAAGTGGACAAACATTACCCCCACAGACAAGTTTCTGTTTCAGGAGCCGGTTTCAGTCACTCTCGGATGTGGCCAAGAAACAGTACGCTCTGTGGGGCACGCCAGGCTTCCCAAAGGAATCTCAGAGAAGGAGGGCTTCCAGCCTGGTGCAATGGTTAGAATCCAAAACCAAACAAAGGTTAGTGAAAAAGAGGGCCAATCTTAAAACCTTTCCATAAAAAATAAAAAGGGGTACATGTATTTATTAATAATAACAATTTTTAAAACATATATAGAGGCCCATTTGCAGCCTTTGTATATAATATATACTTTGTATATATTATTGATTGTGTTTATGTAAATATAATTATCTCGCCACTTATGTATGACGTCTGAAGAAGGCCTATTTGGCCGAAACGCGTAAGGTCAACTTTGTAAGCCCTGGATATTGTTATATTTTATATATATTGGTTGCAAACGGGCCTCTATATATGTTTTAAAAATTGTTATTATTAATAAATACATGTACCTCTTTTTATTGTTTATGGAAAGGTTTTAATATTGGCCCTCTTTTTCACTAACTTTTGTTTGGTTTTGGAGTTTATTGTTAGGTTCAGTGTTTTCCCCCCCTTGGTTTCTGCTTGCAATGGTTAGAATGCCAGACTAGGATCGGGGAGGCTCAGGTTCAAATCCCCTCTTCTGCCGTGGACGCTGGCTGGGTGCCCTTGGGACAGTCACAGCCAGTTTGGTGTACTGGTTAAGTAAGTAAAGGTTCCCTTGCTCGAAAGCCAGTCGAATCCGACTCTAGGGTTTGCGGTGCTCATCTCTGTTTCAAAGCCGAAGAGCCAGCACTGTCCGAAGATGTTTCCGTGGTCATGTGGCCGGCATGACTAAACACCAAGGCGCACGGAATGCTGTTACCTTAAGTGTGTGGACTCTAATCTGGGAGAACCAGGTTTGATTCCCCACTCCTCCACTTGCGGCTGCTGGATGACCTTGGGTCAGTCACAAGTTCCCTCAGAGCTGTTCTCTCAAGGGCAGGTCTCGAAAGAGCTCTCTCAGCCTCACTGACCTCACAGGGTGTCTGTTGTGGGGAGGGGAAGGGAAAGGAGATTGTCAGCCGCTCTGAGACTCCCTTGGGTAGTGAAGGGCCATGGGGTATAGATCCAATCTCCTCTCCTCTCCTCCCCCCCATACCATCCATTTTCTCCAGGGCAGTGTTCCCTCTAAGCTGAGTTAGTGTGAGCTAGCTCACAGTTTTCTTAGCCTCCGGCTCAGACATTTTTGTCTCAGCTCAGGAAGGAGGGCTCCAGAGCAAACTAATTCATCCAGCAGCCAAATCGCTCGCGGCTCACAACTTTAATGCCAGGAACTCAGAAAGTAGAATTTTTGCTCACAAGACTCCACAGCTTAGAGGGAGCATTGCTCCAGGGCAACGGATCTCTGCTGTCTGCAAATGAGCTGTAATTCCAGGGGATCCGCCGGTCCCACCGGGAGGCTGACCCCCTACCAGCCAACCACCATCAGGGAAGTCCTGGGGCAGAGCTGGTTCCAGGTTTGGAGGGCCCTGGGCAGAGAGGGGCCCTCTCCTGTCCTGTCCTGTCCTCTCCCCACCCCCTTTCCTGCTCACCCACTTGCCTAAGTATCCTTCTTCTGCCTGTGAAACACCCCCCCATGCCTTTCACCAGTGCCACTGGTCAGCATAGAGCATCACTACACCAGCTGCATGCCCGTCCCCAATGATGCTGGGGGGTGCATGTGTCAGGCAGCTTGGGTAATAACAATAATTATCGTATGGCCTTGTATGCAGTATAGCCCGGAGATCCTAAGACTGTCCGGCAGCCATAAGTTCTAGCTCTTTAGCATTTTTTAAAGGGTTCTGTTGGTTTTAAAGAGAAAAAAGAAAACGACAACAGCCACAGACAGAAGAAACGAACGCACAACAAACATGGAGTATGTACTCGCTATAGCTAATTAAATTTTACATAGATAGAATCATTCTCTCATGCGCCTAAACCAGTTTAACCATTTAACATATAGAGCTTATATTTTAATAATTATGTCACACATTTTCTCAGAGAGTCCTCAGTCCATCTGTAGAATCTTGACCAGTTCTTCTTTTATCTTGTAATTATCTTTAGCCTTATGCACCATTAGAATAAGATTGCCTGGTAGCCAGAAGTTCTAGCTCTTTTAGCATTATGCACCACGAGGTGGCGAACTAGACTTGTGTTGATGGCAAGAGACGTTTCAGAGGCGGTTTCGCCACTGCCTGCCTCTGCCTCCCAGCCCTGGTATTCTATCGAGGTCTCCCTCCCAAATACTAGCCAAGGCCGACCCTGCTTAGCTTCCGAGATCTGATGGGCTCGAACTAGCCTGGGCCGTCTAGATGAGGGCAGGGAGCTCTAGTGGTGGAACGTGAAGCAGAAGACAGGGAAAGGCACACAGGCAGGGCAGGCCCATGGCGAGAAGGCATGGGCAATGGGCCCCACCAGAACCCCTGGGCCTGGCAGCTGCCCCAGCTCAGGACTCGTGGGCTTGTCCAATAGGCCAGCATTAATGAGAGCCATCGTTCAAGGAATGGGATGGGCTTAGCCAGGGGTCATTTCGTAGAAAAAGAGGTGCAGGAGCCCATTACCATAACTCATTCGCATAACTTATTTGCATATGCCACACCCCCTGACCTCACCGGAAGTGTGTCAGAAGGCGACACCCACCGCTTAGGCTCCACTGGACTCTTTTGATTGCTAGCTATTGGGGGGGGGGAATGCGCAGATCTGCCCTCGCAGAGGAGGGAGAGCTTGCACCTGAATAAACCTTGGTCTTAAAGGTGCCACTGGACTCTTTTGGATTGCTAGCTATTGGGGGGGGGGACACGCAGATCTGTCCTCGCAGAGGAGGGAGAGCTTGTACCTGAATAAACCTTGGTCTTAAAGGTGCCACTGGACTCTTTTGGATTGCTAGCTATTGGGGGGGGGAACGTGCAGATCTGTCCTTACAGAGGAGGGAGAGCTTGTACCTGAATAAAACTTGGTCTTAAAGGTGCCACTGGACTGTTTTGGACCGGGGGACCAGGGGGGGGCTCTGCAGCTTACCTGGCTGCTTCTTGCTCTGACTGAGGGCTGCTGGGAGCAGGGGGCGGGGCTTGTTGCATGTGCCCGCCCCCTGGGCTCTTTACTGCCGGAGCTCCACTCCTGTGCGCTCCTGCAGGAAATGACCCCGGGCTTAGCGTACGGAGCATGGCCGGGTGAGCACTGCTGGGCCTCGGAGAGCTCTCTCTCACCTATTTCTTCTGCACGTTTCCCTTGCAGTTCCTGTGCCTCAAGAACATCCGGACGTTCCTGGCCACCTGCTCCGAGAAGTTCGGCCTGCGGAAGAGCGAGCTCTTTGAGGTCTTCGAATTGTTCGACGTGCAGGATTTTGGGAAGGTCAGCGTGCTTTCTTAACCCCCCCCCAAGCCACTTTCCTAAGGCACAGCAAATTAGGGTTGCCAATCCTCCAGGTCGGGGCTGGAGATCCCTTAGAATTGCAGCTCATCCCCAGACCACAGAGGTCAGTTCCCCTGGAGAACATGGTTCATTGGGGGAGGGGGGAGTCCATAGCCCTGTGCCCAGCCGAGGTCCCTCCCCTGCCCAAACCTCACCTTCCCCAGGATCCGCACCGAAGTGTCAGGCTTTTTAGTCAGGTCACACCACACAGGGCTTCATAACTGTTTATTAGTGGTTCCAGTACTAAAGAACACGTGTACAGATTGTGTCAGGAATGGCCGTCAGTTAACGACTCTTTCACAATAAAAGGTCTGATTTCTAAGATTTATTCACTTCTGTTTAAACTTTAAAAACCTACTTTATTAAAATATCAACGGGCATGGCACCAAGATTTAGATCAAGTATTAGCGGAAGATCAATGGGCGCAAGTTTGGAGCTCCTCAATTTATACCTCTCCTTGTTTTAACATTCAATTACCAATATTTAAGTTAGTCACTAGACGGTATATGACACCAGTTCAATTATCACATTCTTCACCCCCGATATTGCCTTTTTGCTGGAAGGGATGTGGCAACAAAGGTACTTATTTTCATTCATGGTGGTCCTGCCCAATTATATTCAGATTTTGGTCTCAAATAATTAGTTAGGTTAATATAATAACAAAATACAAGATTCCTCACTCGCCCAAGATTATACTTTTAAATCTCTGGGACGAGCTTCCGGCTCCTATTCCTAACTATGTACAGGAACTAATAGCTATTTTATTTTTGGCGGCCAAGATACTTCTAGCCGCCAAATGGAAATCTACAGAGATGCCTACGATACACGATTGGCTAAACAAGACTTGGGCTTATTTTGTTTTTTATAAAATAACGATTAAACTAGAGCATGCTAATTCAGAAAAACGTAAATCTTGTTTTGTTAAAAAATGGTCGCCCTTTGTAGAGTTTTCTATAGGGCATACGAACGTTTCAAAGATTAGTATCATAAATGTCAGATATAAGATGGTTTATTACCTGTTGATTCACTCAAGGGAAATTTAGAGAATATTTCCAAGTATAAATTTAAGACAATTACTGTTTTATAGATGGTTATGACTGTTATTACCTTACAAAAAATTTACATGATCCGCTTTTAGTTACAGTTTTACTGTATACAGTTACTTTGGTGGATTGTCTGTGTTTTATGACAAACGTTATGCAACTTTTTGTATCTTATGTCATTCCATTTCTAGCTAATAAAACTTTAAAAATTAAAAAAAAAGGAATGGCCGTCAGTAGTAGGGCCTCTGACTTATAGTAAAATCAAACATCCCCCCTGAAAGCATAAGCCAATAGATACGTTTCGCACGCGCGGCAAAGGCAAGCGGGAAAAGCAAAAAAGCCGTTAATTTTCCCAGCCGTGGAAACTGCAGCTGGAACTTCTACAGGGCCAAGCATAAGAGAGCGCACAGTAGCTGAGCAGGAGAGAGCTGGGAACGAGAAGGAGGGATACCCCTCCACATTCCAGATCCATGACAGGGCTACCTGTTAAGTCCTGAGCTTAACAAAGAGTCAGAGAGTGATTTCAGCCAAAACTCCAGTTTATTCTTCCACACGATCACTTCTCCAACACGGTACAACATCTGATAGCCCGAACGGTTTGCCCATTGAAACTGCTCGGTATTTAAACATTCCCGGCTAATATAGCCACTCCTACTTTACAGATAACAACCTATCAGGTTGATCGCATAAGGACCAATCACACACGTTCCTGCTTCCAGCTTGCTTGAATGTGATTGGACGCATTTGTCTTGGACTTGAATCCCTGTCCAAGACGAAGGTTTACATTGCTTCCCAGTGAGATGTTTCACGTTACATCTAATGCATTCATGGCAGCATCTGAATACATTACACTACCTGACACCAAGTCTCCAGAATTTCCCAATGCTGAACAGGGAGGCAGAGCCCACGACACGACCCGTGCATTTTTTTTAATAACAATTTTTAGTAGGATATAACATCCAATCAAACAATATAACATTTTTTTCAGTCATTTTATATCCTTTTCTACCCCTATCTTCCCCCCTCTTCTTCTGGCTTCCCGCAGTGCTCCAACCTCCCTCCTTAATTTTTCTTGATTCCCATTTCCCTTCACCTTTCATCTATTACTTAAACTTATTAGGTAACACTATTATCCTTATACACTTTTACACATTCCAAATATCTTTCTATCAATAGTTGTCAAAGCTAAATAAGTTGTTCTTCACCTCCCAATATTTCTCCAAATAGTCTTTGAACTCTTTCCAATCTTCGAAAAATTCTTCTGCTTCCCGGTTGTTGAGTTTTCTTGTCATTTTGTCCATTTCAACCATGAAAGTTAACTTTTTTATCCATTCCCAGATCTCTGGTACTTTTTCCCGTTTCCAGCATTGAGCATATATCATTCTAGCTGATGTAATCATATACCACATTAGAGTTCGTTTTGCAATGTTAACTTCTTCCCTCTTAAGTCCCAACAACAACACCTCTGGCTCTTTTTTAAATTTACATTTCACAGTTTTTACGACCCGTGCATTTTTATGCTGTTGCAAACACCCTCTGAAGATGGTGTGTGTGTGTTTTGCTCTGTGGTGTTCCACACCCTTGAGTGGCCCCGTAACATGCGGAGCCCGGGGAAGGCAGAGTTCAAAGGCAGGCAGGTGCTCAGAACCCACCCTCGAAAGAAGACATTTTCTCCAGGGGGGCTGGTTTCTGTAGCCTGGAGATGAGGTGGAATTCCAGGTCTCCAGCCACCGGAAGCTGGACTCCGTAGGAAAACAAACGTGATATGATAACGAAGTCGTGTTTAGGGGGAAATATATCTTCTTTAATTATCCAGAAGAAGAAGAAGAAGAAGAGATTGGATTTATAGCCCGCCCTTCACTTGGAGTCTCAGAGGGGCTTACAAACTCCTTTCCCTTCCCCTCCCCACAACAGACACCCTGTGAGGTGGGTGGGGCTGAGAGAACTCTGACACAAACTGCTCTTTTTCAAGGACAGCTGTGTCAGAGCATGTGACTGACCCAAGGTCACATCAGCAGGTGCAAGTGGAGGAGTGGGGAATCAAACCCGGTTCTCCCAGATTAGAGTCTCCAGTGAGTAACAAACCATTGTAGAGGGCTGCAGTGGCTCAAATGGTTAAGACGCTGAACTGCAGACCGGAAGGTGGGTAGTTCAGCAGTTCGAGACCCGAGTGTGCCGCATGACACAGTGAGCTCCTGTCTCTAGCCCCAGCTCCTGCCAACCTAGCAGTTCGAAAGCAAGAAATTGCGAGTAGATAAATAGGTACCGCTTTGGTGGGAAGGTAACGGCGTTCCGTGCACCTCGGCGTTTAGTCATGCCGGCCACATGACCGTGGAAACGTCTTCGGACAGCGCTGGCTCTTCGGATTGGAAAACGAGATGAGCACCGCATCCCTAAGGTTGGATTCGACTAGCTTTCGAGCAAGGGAAACCTTTACTTAACAAACCATTAAAGTTGTTTCCTCTGAAACAAATTGGTCCCAACTGTTTCTGACGGGACAGCGCTCAATAGACCGTTTCACTCAAGGTTTCGTCAGATGGGACCTTACACCTTTCATATTTTTCCCCTGCAACTGTTTTTCTGCTCTGAAATATAATCAAAGAAGATATGTTTTCCCCTAAACATGACTTCGTTATCTTGTCACGGTTGTTTTCCTGCAAAGTTCAGCCTGTCCCGTGGTCTCTCGTCCTTGACCCCACCTGGAGGTTGGCAAGTGTTGTGCCGTGACTTTCTCATACAAGGTGGGCTTTGAGGAAGGTTCTGGGGGAAGAGAGGAAGGCGGGTTCATCTCGTTGTTGTGGGACAAGAACTCAGGCATCCTACAGATGAACACCCGAAGCTGCCTTTTACTGAGTCAGACCCATCAGGGTCAGTCTTGTCTACTCAGACTGGCAGCAGCTCTCCGGTGTCTCAGGCAGAGGTCCTTCACCTCACCTACTGCCTGGCCCTTTTATCTGGAGATGCTGCCAGGGATTGAACCTGGGACTTCCTGCATGCTATCCTCTCTCTGGTGTCTTTCTCATCACCTCCTGCCTGGTCCTTTTTAACTGGAGATGCCGGGGATTGATCCTGGGACCTTCTGCATGCCAAGCAGAGGCTCTGCCACTGAACCAGGGTCTCAGGTCGAGGTCTTTCCCATCACCTCCTGCCTGGTCCTTTCAACTGGAGATGTTGGGGATTGATCCTGGGACCTTCTGCATGCCAAGCAGATGCTCTGCCACTGAGCCAGGGTCTCGGGTCAAGGTCTTTCCCATCACCTCCTACTTGGTTCTTTCAACTGGAGATGCCAGCGATTGAACCTGGGACCTCCTGCATGCCAAGGGCTCTGCCACTGAGCCAGGGTCTCAGGCGGAGGTCTTTTCCATCACCTCCTGCCTGGTCCTTTTTAACTGGGACCTTCTGCATGCCAAGCAGAGGCTCTGCCACTGAGCCAGAGTCTCAGGTCAAGGTCTTTCCCATCACCTCTTGCCTGGCCCAGATACCCACAGATCCATTCTCCATTATACCCTATGGGGACCGGTCTACACGAGGGTATAATGGAGTGCCCAGCAGACATTTCTCACCTCCCCCCGCTTTCTGATAACTCCAAAGCAGGGGGGGAGGGCCTCCAAAACAGGGGATCCCCTGCCCCCAACTGGGGATTGGCAACCCTAAGTGTGCCCCACTTATGAAGAAGAAGAAGAGATTGGCTTTATACCCCATGGCCCTTCACTACCCAAAGGAGTCTCAGAGTGGCTGACAACCTCCTTTCCCTTCCCCTCCCCACAACAGACGCCCTGTGAGGTAGGTGGGGCTGAGAGAGCTCTTGACAGAAACGGCTCTTTTTTTCAAGAACAGCTCTTATCAGAACTACAGCTTGCCCAAGGTCACATCAGCAGCTGCAAGTGGAGGAGTGGGGGAATCAAACCCGGTCCTCCCAGATTAGAGTCCGCGCACTTAACCACGACACGAAACTGGCTCTCTTATGCGTCTGACCAGGTCTTCCCAGTACAGGTGATGTTCTTAGTCTCTCTTAGCCCGCCCCACCCCCGCCCCACCCCTTGCTGCAGGCTCTGTGCCACTTCCTGGTTCTTAGTGAACAGCTGTTGATGGACAGACGGAAGGACGGAACAAGTCCCTATTGTGTAGAATGTAAATACTCCAGCCACGCTCTGCACACGATCTTTGCACAACGAAAACAATGAAAATGAGGGAAGAATCCATCCCAAAGTTCCACTTCGGAGCCTAACATAAGAATTAAGTGAATATCCAGACGCTTCACTCAACTCCCCCCACCACCACCACCACACAAGCGGGGATGCCAGCCTCCAGGTGGGACCTGGGGAATCCCCCAGGATAACAGCTCATCCCCAGACTGCAGAGATCAGTCCCTCTGGCTCCAGTATTGGAAATCGGGAAGGGTAGGGTCTTTTGGGATTGCAGATCCCCCCTGCTTAAAGGTGGAGCCCGTAGATCAGGGGTGTCGAACTCATTTGTTACGAGGGCCGGATCTGACATAAATGAGACCTTGTCGGGCCGGGCCACATGTGTCATAAAACGTAATGCCAGGCAGCGGAGATATAAACTTTATATAAAGGACACAAACATGAAGGGTTTTTTTTTTACTTAAAATAAAAACATGCTCAAAACATGAGCACTCTTGCAATATCTTGTTTATTTAACAGTGTCTGATAACCGACACCTCTTGCTCTGAAGTATTGCATCAAAACGTCTGTGCTGTTGCGATCTTGAGTATGCTGTTCAGGTGTGTGTCTGTAAGCTGCAAACCTACGATGACGCAGCAGCAGCAGAAGTGGAAGAAGCAGCGGAAGACAGCCAGTTCCTCTGTGGGCCTGACGGAAGCCCTCCGGGGGCCTGATGCGGCCCCCGGGTCGCATGTTCAACACCCCTGCTCTAGGGCATGGTCCCTCACTGAGGTCCCTCCCCTCCCCAAGCCCCACTCTCCTCTGTTCCCCCCCTCCCCAAATAGCTCCCCTCACCTGTGTGTCGTTTTGGATGGCAGATCCCACCTACATAAAGGTGGAGCCTGTAGATCATCCAGAATTACAACTGATCTCCAGATGTCAGAGATCACCTCCCCCAGGGGAAAATGGCTGCATTGCAGGGAGGACTCCAGGGCATTCTGGTGTTGTGGTTAAGTGTGCAGACTCTAATCTGGGAGAACCGGGTTTGATTCCCCCACTCCTCCTGGGAGATCCCGGTTTGGTTCCCCACTCCTCCGCTTGCAGCTGCTGGATGACCTTGGGCAAGCCGTAGCTCTGATAAGAGCTGTCCTTGAAAAAGAGCCGTTTCTGTCAGAGCTCTCTCAGCCCCACCCGCCTCACAGGGTGCCTGTTGCGGGGAGGGGGGGGAAAGGAGTTTGTAAGCCGCTCTGAGTGAAGGGCGGCGTCGAAATCCTGTCTCCTCCTCCTCTTCTTCTTCTTCTTCTTCTTCTTCTTCTTCTTCTTCTTCTTCTTCTTCTTCTTCTTCTTCTTCTTCTTCTTCTTCTTCGAGCCTCCTCCTGCTCCATCACTGTAGACGTTTTCCTTCCCTCCGGCTCCAGTATTGGAGATCGGGAAGGGTAGCGTCACCTCCCCATACCTGTGTGTCCTTTTGGGTGGCAGATCCCACCTGTGTAAAGGTGGAGCCTGTAGATCATCCAGAATTACAACTGATCTCCGGACGACAGAGATCAGCTCCCTGGGAGCAAACCCGGGCTCTGCCCCCCCCCCCAAGGAGCTGGCAAGACTGCCACTGAGAAAGGTCCACCCTCGGGCCCACGATTTTTGTTTCTCTCCCCCCCCCCCCCCCCCCCCGCACAGGGGAACCTCCTGCAGCCGGGCTGCTTGGGTCACAGCTTGGCCTCCTCATCTAGGAGACACCCGCTGTGGAGGGCCCCTGTGGTTCCGCTGCTGCATGTTTTCACATCCTGTTTGGGCGAAAGCGTGCTCGCTTGCCTGCCCTACTGCAGCCGGAGTGGGAGGTCAGCCAGCATGGTGCGCGTGCAGAGGAGCAGCCGGGGGGCTTGGGTGTTCCTCGGTGCCGCCTTTCTTCTGGCTTAAGTGAGGCCAGGCAGCCCAAGAGCTGTTGTTGCCTCAAGGGGAGAAGGCGTCTGGGGACAGAGACCTCTCCAAATAGATGCGTGGCCTGCAGTGGATAAAAGGGCCAGGAGGTAGTAGAAGAAGAAGAGATTGGATATATACCCTATGGCCCTTCACTATCCAAAGGAGTCTCAGAGCAGCTTACAATCTCCTTCCCCTTCCCCTCCCCACAACAGACACCCTGGGAGGTCGGCGGGGCTGAGAGAGCTGCTCTTTCAAGAACTGCTCTGACAGAACTCTGGCTTGCCCAAGGTCATCCCGCAGCTGCAAGTGGAGGAGTGTGCGGAATCAAACCCGGTTCTCCCAGATTAGAATCTGCGCACTTAACCACCAGAAGAAGAAGAAGACGAGATTGGATTTCTACCCTGCCCTTCACTACCCAAAGGAGTCTCAGAGCGGCTTACAGACTCCTTTCCCTTCCCCTCCCCACAACAGACACCCTGGGAGGCAGGCGGGGCCGAGAGAGCTCTGACAGAAACGGCTCTTTTTCAAGAACAGCTCCTATCAGAGCTCCTATGGCTTGCCCAAGGTCATCCATCAGCTGCAAGTGGAGGAGTGGGGAATCAAACCCGGTTCTCCCAGATTAGGATCCGCGCACTTCACCACGACACCAAACAGATATGGAGGACCTCTGCCTTAGACACCCGCCTTCCTCTCTTCCCTCAGAACCTTCCTCAAAACCCACCAAGAATTGCTGTGGGGTCAACAGCGTAATGCTGTTTCCAGGGAGAACCAGGAAGTCATATCACACCTGGAAGTAACATCACAGTGTTCTAGGATTCAGCGGAAACTCTATGGTTTCTGAATATGAAAGTCTGTGTAGTTGTGGTGCTTGTAGGGAGGATAAAGGTCAGGAAGCAGTATTTAGCTGGTATCGACTCCCTTGTAATTTCCCTTTTAATTAAATCAGAAGAGTTTTCGGCTAAACGTTAGGAAGAACAGTGGAACAGGCTTCATCAGGAGGTGGTGGGGTCTTCTCTTTTGGAGGTTTTCTGGCAGCCATGCTGATTTTGTGAACTTGGACAGATCCTGAGAGGGAGGGCAGGAAGGGTTGCTTCAGTGCTTAGTTCTCGTGGCCCTTTCTTACGCGCCCAGGGAAATGCCGATGGCCACTTAGGGGTCAGGAAGCCATTTTTCTCCAGGCCAGTTTGGAGATCCTGCACCCCTGGCGGTTTTTTCCCTCCATTTTCTGGGCATGGAGCAAGAGTCACTGGGGGTGTGGAGGGGGAGGTATTTGTGAGTTTCCTGCCTTGTGCAGGGGGTTGGACTAGATGACCCTGGAGGCCCCTTCCAACTCTCTGTGATTCTGGTTTATCATCGCTTGCCTCTGCGTAGCGGCCCTGGGCTTCCCTGGTGGTCTCCCATCCGAGAACAACACCGGGGCCAACCCTGCTTAGCTTCCGAGAGCTGAGGAGATGGGGCTAGTCTGAGGTTTCCCAGTCCGGCCACTGCAACCGTAGGGACACCTAATGCTGGAACGGAGGAAGGGAGAGGTCAGCCTCAAAAGTTGAACGCTGGCTCTGTTTGGTGGACCTGAATGCTGTGGTTTGGGGGCAACGCTCCCTCTAAGCTGTGCAGTCTTCTGAGCCAAAATGCTACTTTGTGAGCTCCTGGCATTAAAGTTGTGAGCGAGCGGTTTGACTACTGCAAGAAGAAGGAGGAGGAGGAGGAGGAGGAGGAGGAGGAGGAG
>NW_015167136.1:200836-206399 GCF_001447785.1 Gekko japonicus | reverse complement strand
CCTCTTCTTCTTCTTCTTCTTCTTCTTCTTCTTCTTCTTCTTCTTCTTCTTCTTCTTCTTCTTCTTCTTCTTCTTCTTCTTCTTCTTCTTCCCTGCCCTTCACTACCCAAAGGTGTCTCAGAGCGGCTTACGATCTCCTTCCCCTCCCCACAACAGACACCCTGTGAGGTCGGTGGGGCTGAGAGAACTCTGACGGTAACTGCTCTTTTTCAAGGACAGCTCTTGTCAGAACTACGGCTTGCCCAAGGTCATCTAGCAGCTGCGAGAGGAGGAGTGGGGACTCAAACCCGGTTCTCCCAGATTAGAGTCCGCGCACTCAAGCACTACACCAAACCAGCTCTCAGTTTGCTCTGGAGCAATGCTCCCTCTAAGCTGTGGAGTCCTGTGAGCAGAAATCCTACTTTGTGAGCTGCTGGCATTACAGTTGTGAGCGAGCGACCTGACTACGGCATAAATGAGTGTGCTCTGGAGCCCTCCTTCCCGAGCTAAGACAAAAATGGGTGAGCCGGAGGCTAAAAAACTGTGAGCTACCTCACACTGACTCAGCTTAGAGGGAACTCTGTCTGGGTCCATTGTGCATTATTGGCCTCTGCTTTTCACACGTGTCGTTTTAATCACCAGAAGCTGGCGTGGTTCGGAGGGAAACGGCAGGGTCAAAATATTTTTAGGAAACAAACGAATAATTCTGTTGTCTCCCGCCACACTTGCTGCAGCCCAAATTCTGCAAATGGCAGCACCTCTCTCTCTTTCTTCCCGCAGGTGATCGATGCTTTATCCATCCTCTCCTGGACACAAGTGGCCCAGAGCAAGGGCTTCGTGTAAGTGCCGATGCTTTTCACTGGTGGCAGCCACCTGTGGGTGGGGTCACCAACCTCTAGGCGCTGCCTGGAGATCTCCCGGAATCACAACTGGTCTCCAGGCTACAAAGACCAGCTCCCCTGGAGAAAATGGCTGCTTTGGAGGGCGGACCGTGTGGCTTATACCCTGCTGAGGCCCCTCCCCTCCCCAAGCCCCGCCCTCTCCTGGCTCCACCCCCAAAGTCTCCAGGTATTTCCCAACCCGGAGCTGGCAGACATTTCAATGGCCCGTTTTTTCAGATGGACCCATGAAAGAGTGCTCCAAAATAAGTCTATTTATCCTGTATGCAAGTAGATAAATAGGTACCACTTCAGTGGGAAGGGAACAGCGTTCCGTGCGCCTTGGTGTTTAATCATGCCAGCCACATGACCACGGAAACGTCTTCGGACAGTGCTGGCTCTTCGGCTTGGAAACGGAGATGAGCACTGCAACCCTAGAGTCAGACTCGACTGGCTTTCGAGCAAGGGAGACCTTTACCTTTACCTTTTAAAGGTTTGATAATGCATGTATTTCAGGGCTTTAAAAAAGAGAGAGAGAGAGAGGTGCCAGACTCTCAAGAGGGAAATGAAAATTTCAATCCACATACTGTGGAATGGGTATACCTTCAATGCTCCCTCTAAGCTGTGGAGTCCTGTGAGCAAAAATTCTACTTTGTGAGCTCCTGGCATTGAAGTGGTGAGCGAGCGATTGGGCTGCCGCATAAATTAGCTTGCTCTGGAGCCCTCCTTCCTGAGCTAAGGCAAAAATCCGTGAGCCGGAGGCTAAAGAATTGTGAGTTGGCTCACACTAACTCAGCTTACAGGGAACACTGGTTGCAAGCAATGCTCCCTCTAAGCTGTGGAGTCCTGTGAACAAAAATTCTACTTTTGTGAGTGACCGGCATTAAAGTTTGTGAGCGAGTGATTTGGCCACTGCATTAGCTTGCTCTGAAGCCCTCGTTCCTGAGCTAAGGCAAACATCTGTGAGCCGGAGGCTAAAGAACTGTGAGCTGGCTCACACTAACTCAGCTTAGAGGGAACACTGGTTGCAAGCAGTGCTCCCTCTAAGCTGTGGAGTCTTGTGAGCAAAAATTCAGCTTTGTGAGCTACTGCCATTAAAGTTGTGAGGGAGTCGTTTGGCTCCTGCATAAATCAGTTTGTTCTGGAGTCCATCTTTCCTGAGCTAAGACAAAAATGTGTGAGCTGGAGGCTAAAAAACTGTGAGCCGGCTCACACTCACTCAGCTTAGAGGGAATACTGCTGGCAACCATTCCTGAGCTGAGCTCTCTGCAGGGTTTAATGGTCACAGCAAGGGAGCTGAGATGTTTGGGAGAAACCACCTCCATCCCACTATAAATGGGCCCCGGCTATCAGTACAGTTGTTTCCTTCCCCTTGCGAGCATCATCGCCTGATCCTCTGACTCATCTGTCTTCCTTTACAGGCCGTTCCCTACTGAGGAAAGCATTGCCGACGATGAGATCTACAGCGGCTTATCAGATCAGATTGAGTAAGGAACAAGCTTGCTTGAGGTGGGGGTGTGTGTCAATCCTCCATGCCCTCGGCTGCCGCGTGTCTTCTGGTGCCTTGAAGAGATGGGTAGCAGTAGAAATTCAGCGGGTGAAACTTTTCCCATCATCGCTGGGATTTCTGTTGCTCACCCAGTGTTGGAAACACTGTGATGCGATGGCAAAAAAAGGCAAATCCAGTCTTGGGTTGTATCAGAAGGGCCATGGTATTGAAATTGCAGGAGGTTGTAGCCCCTCTGTAGACCGCCTTGGTCAGGCCACACCCTGAGTCCTGTGTGCAGTTCTGGAGGCCTCACTTCCAAAAGGATGTGGGCAAAATCGAGAGGGTGTGGAAGAGAGTGACGAGGATGATCAGGGGTCTGGAGACTGAGCCCTGCGAGGAAAGGCTGAGGGCCCTGGGAATGTTTAGTTCCCCCAGAGGGCCCCCCCCCCCGCCTGCACCGACAGAGTAGGGATGAGGCCGGCTGGCTTGCCCCGCCGCCTCCAGCACGCGGTGGGGGGAGGCGGAGCCTGGCTTCCAGGGAGCTGCCGCGCTCTCCTTTACCAATGCGTGGGGGGGGGCCCCTCCGGCGGCCTCTCTCTAGGTCTCGTTGTCTCTCTTCCCGCAACGGGCCTTGCACCTAGTAAATAGATAAAACATAACAATAGCTGTTGCAACACCTCTCCTCCCTGAGGCATTGGTCTCATCCCCTCTTCAAGGCAGTTGCCACCTCCATAGGTTGGACTAGAATTAGATGGTCTGTATGGCCCCTTCCAACTCTATGATCCTAGGATTCTATGACTTCCCTGGGGAGGAAAAAGGAGGAGGAGGAAGACTGGAGCGTGTTGCCATCCTACCTGTTACGAAAGAGAGAGACAGAAGATTGCTTGTGAGGAATGTGGCCAGCCAAAGTTGACCCGACCTTTAGCCAGTCATTGAGGGCTTCACTAGGAATGTTGCCACCCTCCAGGTGGCACCTGGAGATCTCTCGCTATTACAAGTGATCTCCAGATGACCAAGGGTCGTCGCCCTGGAAAGAATGGCTCCTTTGGAGGGTGGATGGCGTGGTGTTCTCTCCTGCTGAGGGACATCCGCTCCCCTCTTCCAGCTCTTCTCCAGACTCTTGCGTGCATCATTCAGATGTCCTTCCATTGAGAGTTGCTGAGCCGCCTTCACTTGCAGGTCTTTCCTCTCTCTGGTTTTGGCAAAGGGCTCCTGAAAGCCCACCCCTGAACTCAATGTTCCTGTGAGAGCCCCATTTTCCTTCCAGAAGGGCTCCGAGGCCCAGTGGGCTGGCCCCTGGTCACTGGTGGTGTTATGTGTCAGCAGGGCTATTTTGGGGCAGGAACGCACAGGGACGGAGTTCCGGCTGGCTCCCGAGTTGGCCACACCCAGCAGGAACTCATTAGCATAATAGGCCACACCCAACAGCAGAAACTCATTAGGACTGCCTACATTAGGGGTGTGTGGCCTAACATGCAAAGGAGTTCCTGCTCCAAAAAAAGCCCTGGGTGTTGACAACAAACAAGGTAAATGGAATAAGAAGCAAAAGGTGGGTATGGCTGGATGACCACACTTCTGGTAACATGGGGGTGTGGCCCAATAGGCTAATGAGCTGTGCTGTCAGGGGTGTGGCCTAATAGGCTAATGAGTTCCTGCTGTTGGGTGTGGCCTATTATGCTAATGAGTTCCTGCTGGGCTTTTTCTACCAGAAAAGCCCTGTGTGTCAGAACTATATACCAGAGACTGGCTGAGCCTGGAGCTCTAGAGCAATAGCCCACATGGACTCTGGAAGTGACCAGTGAGAAACCTCTGTTATGTAAATAGCCTATCGTTGGGAGTGGGGTGTGTTTGGGTGTGGTTTATTGCATTTCGCCCTGTGGGGTGTGTTTGGGTGTGGTTTAGTGCTTTCGCCCTGTGGTTTCGGTCTCGTTCCTGAAATCACTTAATAATGTAGAGCTGTTCACTGCAATGCATTTTGAACCCAGCATGGAATAGGTGCTCTGACATTAGCCGTTAGATGTGGAGGAGCTTGACCTCCATAGGCTGGCTCCAATGCTCCCTCTAAGCTGTGGAGTCTCGCGAGCAAAAAGTCTACTTTGTGAGCTCCTGGCATTAAAGTTGTGAGTGAGCGATTTGGCCTCTGCATAAGTTAGTTTGCTCTGGAGCCATCCTCTGTGAGCGAAGGCAAAAATGTGTGAGCCGAAGGCTAAAAAACTGCGAGCCAGCTCACACTCACTCAGCGTAGAGAGAACATTGGCGGGCTCCAGACCTGACATCCTGTGAGCGAGCAAAGCTGTCTTCCTTCTTCCTAGACCCAGTCCTTGGCTCACTTCGGGAGGCCGAAAATCGACGGAGAGGTCAAGGTCGTGGGTGGAGAGAAGCGCTCCAAGATGGACAGGTGACGACGCATGGCAGGCCTCCTAGCGCGGATGGGAATGAAGGGAGGAAGCAGAGGCCTGGTGCTATGGTTACCAACCTCCCTGTGGGGCCTGGAGGTCTCCCAGAGTTACAGTTGACCTCCAGGTTACCAAGAGCAGCTCCCCTGGAGGCAATGGCTGCTTTGGAGGGTGGGCTCTGTGGCATTTTACCCTGCGGAGGCCCCTCCCCTCCCCCAAGCCCCGCCCTCCTCAGACTCCACCCCCCAAATCTCCAGGAATTTTCCCACCCAGAGCTGGGTACCCTCTCTCTAGCTCAGCTTTGCCGCCTTTTCTCAAGGGAAGCTTCTCTCCAGGTACGCTTTCCTCCTGGACAAGGCCCTCCTCATCTGCAAGCGGAAAGGGGATTCGTTTGAAATGAAGAGATTTGTGGACCTGCACAACTACCAAGTCCGGGACGATTCTTCTGGAGAGAAAGACAACAAGAAGGTAATGTTTTCGGTTCACCTGGTCCCAGGAGGAGTTTGGGAGGTGAGCGGGGGTGGGGGCGGGACGTCCCTCCCAGAATGAAGCCCTGCTTCCTTTTGCAGCACGTTGCCGGCTCCCAGTTGGGAAATACCTGGAGATTTTGAGGAGGGCGGGGTTGGGTGGGCGGAGGGACTTCCATGCGGGTCTAATGCCATAGAGTCCACCATCCGAAGCAGCCATTTTCTCCAGGGGAACTGATCTCTGTCGGCTGGAGATGAAGAAGAAGAAGAAGAAGAAGAAGAAGAAGAAGAAGAAGAAGAAGAAGAAGAAGAAGAAGAAGAAGAAGAAGAAGAAGAAGAGGAGGAGGAGGAGGA
>NW_015167136.1:186325-200818 GCF_001447785.1 Gekko japonicus | reverse complement strand
GGAGGAGGAGGAGGAGGAGGAGGAGGAGGAGATTGGATTTATGCCCCTCCCTTCACTACCCAAAGGAGTCTCAGAGTGGCTGACAAACTCCATTCCCTTCCCCTCCCCACAACAGACACCCTGTGAGGTAGGCGGGGGTGAGAGAGCTCTTTTGAGGACTGCTCCTGAGAGAACAGCTCCGAGATAACTTGTGACTGACCCAAGGTCACACCAGTAGGTACCTTTGGGGGAGTGGGGAATCAAACCCAGTTCTCCCAGATTACAGTCCGCGCACTTCACCACGACACCAAACTGGCTCTCTGTTTTAATCCCAGGAGATCTCCAGC
The DNA here is from genome assembly GCF_001447785.1 of Gekko japonicus. Lineage (NCBI taxonomy): Eukaryota > Metazoa > Chordata > Lepidosauria > Squamata > Gekkonidae > Gekko > Gekko japonicus. The sequence goes on along the minus strand of NW_015167136.1, from coordinate 200,492 downwards.
CAACACCTGGAGGTTCACAACCCTATTCTGCAGGTGTCTTACATAAGAACATAAGACGATAAGAGGAGCCAATGTTGGATCAGGCCCGTGGCCCATCCAGTCCAACACTCTGTGTCACACAGTGGCCAGAAATACCAGGTGCCACCAGGAGGTCCACCAGTGGGGCCGGGACTCCAGAAGCCCTCCCACTGTTGCCCCCCCCCCAGGCACCAAGAATACAGGGCATCCCTTGCCCCAGACCGAGAGTTCCTATCTATCCCTTGTGGCTAATAGCCACTGATGGACCTCTGCTCCATATGCTTATCCGATTCCCTCTTATAAGAACATAAGAGAAGCCAGTGCTGGATCAGGCCAAGGGCCCATCTAGTCCAACACTCTGTGTCACAAGAGTGGCCAAAAATACCAGGTGCCATCAGGAGGACCAGCAGTGGGGCCAGGACACTAGAAGCCCTCCCACTGTTGCCCCCCCCCCAAGCACCAAGAATACAGAGCATCCCTTGCCCCAGACATAAGAGCATCAGAGAAGCCAAGGTTGGATCAGGCCAAGGGCCCATCCAGTCCAACACTCTATGTCACAAGAGTGGCCAGAAATACCAGGTGCCCTCAGGAGGTCCACCAATGAGGCCAGGGCACTAGAAGCCCCCCCCCACTGTTGCCCCCACCCCCCAAGCACCTAGAATAGAGTGCATCACTCGCCCCAGACCGAGAGTTCCTATTGTCCTTACCCTTCCTGCAGTCTGTTTTTCTAAGACTGAAGACAGAACTGGGAAAGAATGAACGGCACCGAGTGCAGATCCTAATTGGTTATTCCCTCTTATTTCTTGACAGTGGACTCATATGTTTGTTCTGGTCGATACTTACGGTCCCTCGGGCTACGAGCTGTACTTCAAGACACGGGAGCTGAAGAAGAAGTGGCTGGAACAATTCGAGATGGCCCTGTAGGTCTCTCGTGCCCCCTCCGTATGCTCTCACCCTGATGAAGAAAAAACTAAGGGGGGACGAAACCGCACCGTGGCAACAGGGTGGGCACTCAAAAGACTTGAGTATAACAAACTTTAAAAAATATAACCAAGTATTTATTACACAGTGTAACAATTGACCCTTAAAAACTAGGTAGATACCTAGGAACAATGCTCCCCTCTAAGCTGTGGAGTCTTATGAGCAAAGATTCTACTTTGTGAGCTGCCGGCATTGAAGTTGTGAGCGAGCGATTTGGCTGCTGCACAAATTAGTTTGCTCTGGAGCCATCCCTTCCTGAGCGGAGGCAAAACTCTGTGAGGCGGAGGCTGAAAAACTGTGAGCTAGCTCACACTAACGCAGCTTAGAGGGAACTATGCCAAGGAGTGCTAAAATCCAACCTACAGAAATTGGACGTCAACTGAACATGAATCACCTAATGGAAGACCTCATAAAAAGCCACTAGGCCAGACGCATTTCAGCTCTGAGAGGCTTCTTCAGTGGCCTAAAACCAAATAGCACACATTTAGAACAAGTTGTGAACATTAAAGGCCAGGCAGGTATGTAGTATTTCAATATGAGGGTAGGCTCCACGTGAAAATCAGGCCTGTATATAATTCTGAGCCGACCCACAAAGCGGAGGAGGAAGAGGAGGAGGAGGAGAAGAAGAGGAGGAGGAGGAGATTTGGGTTTATGCCCCGCCCTTCACTACCCAAAGGTGTCTCAGAGCGGCTCACAAACTCCTTTCCCTTCCCCTCCCCACAACAGACACCCTGTGAGGCAGGTGGGTGGCTGAAAGAGCTCTGACAGAAACTGCCCTTTAGAGAACAGCTCTGAGAGAACTTGTGACTGACCCAAGGTCACACTGCATGTGGAAGAAGAAGATATTGGGTTTATACTCCACCCTTCACTACCCGAATGAGTCTCAGAGCGGCTGACAAACTCCTTTCCCTTCCCCTCCCCACAACAGACACCCTGTGAGGTAGGTGGGGCTGAGAGAGCTCTGACCAAAACTGCTCTTTTTCAAGAACAGCTCTTGCCAGAACCACGGCTTGCCTAAGGTCATCCAGCCAGGTGCAAGCGGAGGAGTGGGGAATCAAACCTGGTTCTCCCAGATTAGAGTCCGCGCACTTAGCCACTGCACCAAACTGGCCACACACTTAACCACCACACCAAAGAGGGCAGTGTCTCTCTCAAATTTTTCTGCCTCTGGCCAAGAATCCGTCATCTTCGTGTGTTTATGTGATTCATGTTCAGCTGACGTGCAATTTCTATAGGTTGAATTTATATTTTTAAGTTTGTTATACTCAGCCTTTTGGGTACCCGCCCTGCTCACCCTTACAAGCCCAACCCTTGGAAACTCGTCCTGGGCAGATACCAAATATTCCAGTCAGTAGAATATCTCCTTGATGGTTGAGTAATGCCACAGCTGGCACACGCTCTGGAGGCAGACCGGGGTCCCCAGTGTGGGGCTTGTGGGCCCTGAGCACCCCTGGTCGTATTTCCTCTGCTGTCATGGCTTTTTAAAAATCGTGGAGAATGTGCCACCTTGCAGGTCTCATTAAAAGTGGCAATTCGGCCAGGGAAAGGCATTCCCAGACGGAATATCCATCCTGCCAAGTACATCAGTAGAATTTTCCCAGTCTGCACTGGGCAGTTTGGTGCTGTAATTCTTTTCAAAGACAGAAATGTCACCGCAAACCAGGTCTGAAAAAGAGATGAGAGGATAACATGGAAAACACTAGACTACCAAATACTGATACAATAGTTTGGATTCCCTTTAATAGACAAACTGAGGGAATTTCAAATAAAACAGCTAGTGTGGAAGCAACTTCTACAACGCATTATGTCCTCAAGTTCTTTCTTTTCAGCCCAGTATCTACTTTGTCCAACTTACTTTAGCCATTCTGTCTCTTGGCCAGCTCCCAGCATTCCTCCATCCCTGCTTCCTCCTGTTTCCTTGACTAGAGCTGCACCATTCCTCCTACAACTATGCAATGAAAAGGGCAAGAGACTTCCATTAAAATAATAAAATCTGGAAACTGGTAGATCATGGCACTAGATCGTCATACTATTATTGCACTATAGTGATCTGTCAGTTCCTGATTTTTTAAAAAAACAACAAGAAGAAGAGATTGGATTTATGCCCCGCCCTTCACTACCCAAAGGTGTCTCAGAGCGGCTGACAAACTCCTTTCCCTTCCCCTCCCCACAACAGACACCCTGTGAGGTAAAAGAAGAAGAAGAAGAGATTGGATTTATACCCCATGGCCCTTCACTACCCAAAGGAGTCTCAGAGCGGCTTACAAACTCCTTTCCCTTCCCCTCCCCACAACAGACACCCTGTGAGGCAGGCGAGGCTGAGAGAGCTCTTGACAGAAACTGCTCTTTTTCAAGGACAGCTGTGCCAGAGCTTGTGACTGACCCAAGGTCATCCAGCCAGGTGCAAGTGGAGGAGTGGGGAATCAAACCCGGCTCTCCCAGATTAGAGTCCGCGCACTTAACCACGACACCAAACTGGCCCTCTGGTATGGCACCTCCCATCCTACGATCCTGTGTCAGAATTCCAAATGTGTTGAAAAGGTGAAAAATGTTAGGGACCCCTTGATAGTTGATGTCAGAATGAATTATAGTGTGGACAATTTTTGTGGGATTCTGAAGATGAAGCGTGGGGAAAAACCGCATGGAGGGGCAAGGGACTTTTTTACGGAGAAGCTGGGGGGGAATCATGAATGTGGGTTTGATGTTAAGGGTCTCCCACAATCTGTCCATTGGGGAAAGGAGAGCGGTACGTCTGGGCAGGTGGAAACGTCAGGCCTTCCAGTCATACTCCCTGTATCTGGCTGACTGTCTCTTCTCACTCCTTGGTCCAGCTCAAACATCTACCCTGAAAATGCCACCGCCAATGGACATGATTTCCATATGCACTCCTTTGAAGAGACCACCACTTGCAAAGCTTGTCAGATGCTGCTGAGGTATGTATGCCACACATCTCCAGTCCACTCGCAGGGTTGTTGTGAGGATAAAATGGATGAGAGGAGAATGACGGAAGAATGTAAGAGCATCCGAAGAGCCCTGCTGGGTCAGACCAGGGAGAGTCTCTCTAGTCCAGCCTCCCATCTCACACAGGGGCCAGCCAGTCCCTCTGGAGGGCCAGCAACAGGGCAGAGAGGCCGAGGCCTTTCCCTGATAAGGACACCAGAAGAGCCCTGCTGGGTCAGGCCAGGGAGGGGCCCTCCAGTCCAGCCTCCCGTCTCACACAGGGGCCAGCCAGTCCCTCTGGACGGCCAGCAACAGGGCATGGAGGCCAAGGCCTTCCCCTGATCAGAGCATCAGAAGAGCCCTGCTGGGCCAGACCGGGGAGGGTCCCTCTAGTCCAGCCTCCCGTCTCACACAGGGGCCAGCCAGTTCCTCTGAAGGGCCAGCAACAGGGCAGAGAGGCCGAGGCCTTCTCCTGAGAAGAACCTCAGAAGAGCCCTGCTGGGCCAGACCAGTGGTCCATCACACAACGGCCAACCAACCAGTTCCTCTGGAGGGCCAGCAACAGGGCAGAGAGGCCGAGGCCTTCCCCTGATGTTGCCTCCTGGCTCTCGGATTCAGAGGATTAGTGCCTCTGAATGTGGAGGTTCCCCTCAGTCACCACGGCTAGGAGCCGCTGGTAGGCCTCTCCTCCATGAATCTCTCCCACCAGTTTTCAAGCTGTTTATTCCTGTGGCCATCACTTCATCCTCGGGCAGCGAATGCTGCCTTTTAGTCACCTAAGCTGCTTTGGGTCCCACTGGGGAGAAAGGCCGGTTATAAAGGAAGGAAATCAACAAATACTTTGGAAAGCTCCTTGGTCAATGTGTAATACTGGGCTTTGACCACAGAGGTTTATAGGATGCCAAATGTCGCTTGGAACAGCATCAGTTCAGCCGCAGAGTGCAGCAGCATCTTCGGTGAGGCTGTTAAGTGTGGCTCTGGTTTATCTGGTCAATAGAGAGAAGTGCAAAGTCCTACACTTAGGTACAAAGAATCAAAGGCACAGATATAGAATGGGAAGGACTTGGCTTGACAGCAGCACCCGTGAAAGGGATCTGGGTGTTCTGGTTGATCACAAGCTAAACATGAGCCTGCAGTGTGATGTGGCTGCGAAGAAAGCGAGTGCAATCTTAGGATGCATTGACAGAAGCCTTGTGTCCAGATCACAGGAGGTGGTAGTTCCGCTCTATTTTGCTATAGTCAGGCCCCACCTGGAGTCCTGTGTCCAGTTTTGGGCACCATGTTTTAGGAAGGATGTTGACAAGCTCGAGCGTGTCCAGAAGAGGGCAACCAGGATGGTGAGAGGGTTGGAATCTGTTGTGCCCGGGCTTGTCCAAAGACCCAAAACCTCAAGCTTCATGCCGAAAGACAATGGGCCAGTAGGATCCTAGCCAGGCCCAATGAAAGGGCTAGGTCCCAAGCCATGAGGCCAATAGGTCTCTTGGTTACTGTAAATAGCCTATCGGGAGTGGGGTGTGTGTTCTGGTGGTGGGTTTCTGAAGGAATATAAGCCAGCCTGCGAGCCGGCCAAGGCGTCTTGTTCCTGACTAAATAAAGGTATGCTTAGCTGAAATCACTCTCCGTATGCATACTTTTCAGAATCCAAGTCTTACAAGGGAAGGCTGAAAGAGTTGGGTCTGTTTAGCCTGGGAAAGAGAAGGCTTAGAGGGGACACGATTGCAGTCTTCAAGTATCTGAAGGGCTGTCATGTAGTAGAAGGAGCAGATCTATTCTCTCTTGCTCCAGACGGCAAGACTAGATCTAATGGGTGGAAATTACAGGAGAAATTTCCTAACGGTAAGAGTGGTTGAGCAGTGGAACAGTCTGCCTTGGGAGGTGGTGGATGCTCCTTCGCTGGACGTTTTCAAGCGGAGGCTGGACAACCGTCTTTCGGGTGTGTTGTAGGGCTATCTTTCGGCTGTGCTCCGGCAGAGTGCAGGGGGTTGGACTAGATGACCTGCAAGGTCCCTCCCAACTCTTAATATTCTATGATTCTATATCCCGAAGAACAAAGCTCGTGAGCCTCTCTTGTCTCTCTCCACCCACCTGCAGGGGCACCTTCTACCAGGGCTATCGCTGCGGCAGATGTCGGTTGGCGGCACACAAGGAATGTCTCGGTCGGGTATCGTCCTGTGGGAAAGCCAGCTCAGGTGGGTGACCTCAGCATCCAGGTGTGGCAGAGGTGTCTCCCGGAGGGGTGGGGAGGATCGGGGCTCCGATCCGACTGTCTGCAGCACATCTCCCAGCAGCCGGGTTCCCTTTGTGCAGGAAAAAAGTGGTTGTTTTAAAATCCAAGCCTCTCAGCTGCTATTAACTCCTAGCCTCTCTCTCTCACTCCGGTGAAGCATTTAAAACTTATATCAGGCAAAATTAGTTAACCGCCCTCTGCTACCAGAATAGGTTGGAAAAACAGGCAAAATTATTTAGATATTCAGGGTTTACAATGGATCTTTGCTTCACTGGAGAGGAGGCATTTCTTTCTATGTCAAAACCTTTGTTTCTAAGGGAAGGGTTCACAGGGAAATCTACAAAAATAACATAGACACCTAAGGCTACATCTTTACGCTTTTACTGACTGACCCACATGGTCTACAACAATGGAGATTCTTCTTCTTCTTGACCCCTAGAAGGAAATCACCTGATTACATTAACCAATCAATGTTACTAAACAGACTTCAGTTTCCCAGGCTATCTTTCCATTGACTCTGTGCCAGGTTTCCTTCCAGCTCAGGCTAAACAATAGTCCACAAGGCGAACAGATTAACCCTCTAATGACTGAATCTTAGACCTTGCAACTCACAAATTTCCAGCACTTTGGAGCAGTCTGGGAGCTGGAGAAGAGGGGCCCGGCATTCATGGGGATGCAGGGAAAGCTGAGGTTTGGAGGTATTTTAGCTGTGAACGTATGAATGCCCTCTCAAGGTCAACACTCACTGGATCCTGGAAGGCCATCCCGAAGGGTTTTAGCCCAGGAGGGGGAAAGGGATGAGGCCAGAGTGTGATGAGGCTGGCTAACGATGGCCAAATCCTGCCTACACGCACACATCAATTCATAACAACTACTATGGACGCAACTCTTGTGGCTCAGTGGCAGAGCCTGTGCTTGGCGTGCAGAAGGCCCCGGGTTCAACCCCTGGCATCTCCAGTTAAAAGGACCAGGGAGGAGGGGACGGGAAAGACCTCCGCCTGAGACGCTGAAGAATTTCTGCCATTCTGGGTAGACAAGACTGACCTTGATAGACCGAGGGTCTGATTCAATAGAAGGCAGATTCATATGTGTTTGGGAGGGGCCATGGGCGTGGCTCAGTGGCAGAGCCTCTGCTTGCACTGCAGAAGGTCCCAGGTTCAATCCCCGGCATCTCCAGTTTAAAAGGATCAGGCAGCAGGTGACGGGAACGACCTTCGCCTGAGACCCTGGAGAGCTGTAAAGAGGGGCTGTGGCTCAGTGGCAGAGCCTCTGCTTGGCATGCAGAAGGTCCCCGGTTCGATCCCCGGCATCTCCAGTTGAAAGGACCAGGCAGGAGGTGACGGGAAAGACCTCCGCCTGAGACCCTGGAGAGCTGTAAAGAGGGGCTGTGGCTCAGTGGCAGAGCCTCTGCTTGGCATGCAGCAGGTCCCCGGTTCGATCCCCGGCATCTCCAGTTAAAATGACCAGGCAGGAGGTGACGGGAAAGACCTCCGCCTGAGACCCTGGAGAGCTGCAAAGAGGGGCTGTGGCTCAGTGGCAGAGCCTCTGCTTGGCATGCAGAAGGTCCCAGGTTCGATCCCCGGCATCTCCAGTTGAAAGGACCAGGCAGGAGGTGACGGGAAAGACCTCCGCCTGAGACCCTGGAGAGTGGTAAAGAGGGGCCTTGGCTCAGTGGAAGAGCCTCTGCTTGGCATGGAAAAGGTCCCCAGTTCAATCCCCGGCATCTCCAGTTGAAAGGACCGGGCAGGAGGTGATGCGAAAGACCCCAGAGGCAGTAGGGGATGTGCCTCAGACCCTGGAGAACGGCTGCCAGTCTGGGAAGACAATACTGAATGGACCGAGGGTTGGGGTCAGCAGAAGGCAGCTCCGTGTCTTCATGTGACTGTGAGAGCCAGACCTGTTTCCCTGCAAAAGGCCCAGCGGTTCCCTGTTCTGTAGGAACCCCCACCTCCTCTCTCCACCTGTGGTGACTGAAACCTTCCCTTCTTTTCTCTTTATTGCAGAATCCGGGTCCACAAAAAAGGTAAACAAAAGCAGAATGTCAATCTTCCTTTTTCAAAGAAGGTTAAAATGCCGTTAATGGCGTTGAGCTGGACAGTGAAAGAAGCATGGAGCAACAACCTTGGCCTGACAAACTTGTTTCCCCGCACCGTTTTGCCAGTTAAGGATAATGGGGTTTGTTTGTTTGTTTTGCAAGAGAGAGGCTGCTTCCCCATGGGCTACTTACTCTGCCCCGCTTCTCACACTTTGGGGGGTGGGGAGAGAAGCTTAGGGAATATGCCCATGGCCTTGTCCCCTAGCTACTGTTCCTCCAGGGGAACTGATCTCTGTAGTCTGGAGATGAGCTGGAATTCCGGGGGGTCCCCAGGCCCCACCTGGAGGCTGGCACCCCTGGACCTCAGTGGGGCACAAGGCCACAGAGTCCCCCCTCCAAAGCAGCCGTTTCCTCCAGGGGAGACTGATCTCTGTAGTCTGGAGATTCCGGGGGGACTCCGGGGGGACCCTCCGGAATTCCAGCTCATCTCCAGACTACAGAGATCCCCCCGGAATCTCCAGACTGGCAAACTTGTTTCCCCGCACCGTTTTGCCAGTTAAGGATAATGGGGTTTGTTTGTTTGTTTTGCAAGAGAGAGGCTGCTTCCCCATGGGCTACTTACTCTGCCCCGCTTCTCACACTTTGGGGGGTGGGGAGAGAAGTTTAGGGAATATGCCCATGGCCTTGTCCCCTAGCTACTGTTCCTGCAGTCTGGAGATGAGCCGGAATTCCAGGAGGTCCCCACCCAGGCCCCACCTAGAGGCTGGCACCCCTGAACCTCAGTGGGGCACAAGGCCACAACCCCCCCCCCCCACCAAAGCAGCCATTTCCTCCGGGGGAACTGATCTCCGTAGTCTGGAGATGAGCTGGAATTCCGGGGGGTCCCCAGGCCCCACCTGGAGGCTGGCACCCCTAGGTGACTATGTTTTTCATGGGGAGGGGGGAATAGCAAGGGGGGGAGGAGTTAAAAAGCCCCTCTCCCCCTCCTCTTTGTGGTCTTTCCATGGAAACCCACTCTGCAGAAGCCAGAAAGTCCTGTGGAGCTACATGTCACACGAAACTCCGCTCTTTGCATGTGACATCATACCCCATGGTCGTGGGGGGTGGGCTCAGGGGCCACAGTTACCCATCGGGTTTTAAGCCTCATAGCCAGGGGTCTTTACTGCCGGAGCTCCACTCCTGTGCGCTCCTGCAGGAAATGACCCCTGCTCATAGCTGCCCATGTTATGTCGGTGAAATATGCAAAGGCGCATTTCATGTGGTGTAACATCCTGGAACCTGGGGCTGAAGGTTGCGTCTACATGCTATATGCCTCTTACCCAAACCAGATTCCCTGTGTTCTCTTTGCAGAATAAACACAACCGGCATACGCAGGACAGGAAAAACCCCGAACTGGGTGAGTTGCAGTTGGTAGCTGGCTATCCTGTTTCCTGGGTGACCTGGCTGGTGACAAGATGGCACCTGATTCAACCCATGGGCTGAGGTGTTACCATGGGCGATTCTGCATCTGGCCTTCGCTCCACATTTTCTCAACTGGGAGGGGAAAGGTGCAGCTCAAAACCACATTCAGATACCCAGGGGTCATTTTGTAGGAAAAGAGGTGCAGGAGCTCATTAGCACAACTCATTAGCATAACTTATTTGCATGTGCCACACCCCCTGACATCACCGGAAATGTGTCAGAAGGCAACACCCACCGCTCAGGCTCCACTGGACTGTTCTGAATTGCTAGCTATTGGGGGGACGGGGACGTGCAGATCTGTCCTTGCAGAGGAGGGAGAGCTTGTGCCTGAATAAAACTTGGTCTTAAAGGTGCCAGTGGACTCAGACTTTGTTCTGCGGCTTCAGACCAACAGGGCTACCCCACCTGGATCTATTTTATTTCACAGTTTACTTTTTGTGAGCACACTTAAAGCACTGAGCAGCTCATCCTTAAACAAGTTTAGTCAGAAATTAAATCCTCTTGTGGGCCTGACTCCCAGGAAAGTGTGCCTAGGATTTAAGGCTTAGAGGTGACCCCCAAAATGTAAAAATGGCTTATGGAAGGCTGAGGATAGAGTTTCCAGACACAGTGGAGGCTTGACAGCAGCAGAAGGGGTGATGAAAACGCCTGGTGGGAAATGAGTCAACAGAGAACAGGAAACCATGTAAAGGTCACAGGCTCAGCTTATATTCTGTCAGCTGTTGTGTGGAATGGCTTTCAGGTGTGTTTCAGTCAAGCCCTCTCCCCGTTCCTGTGTGGCAGGAAATTGGTTTTTGGCTTTTCTCTTTGCCCCCAGTTTGCAAGGAGACTGGCCAGGCTCTCCTCCCTTCGTTCACCACGCTAGGTGTGGTGGCAGTCCTCGTTTCCTGCTTCAGCAGCTGCTTTCGGTCTAAGAGGGAAACTAAACTCAAAAAATCTCAAGTTCAAGTCTAGGCTAGTGGGGTCAGAACTTGCTGAGACCGAGAGGGAAAAAGGTCTTGAGGTTGTTGTACTGGAGAACTCGATGAAAGTGTCAACCTTGAGTGCTGCAGCAGTGAAAAAGGCAAACCCTGGGCGTGATCCCACATAGAATTAGCCGCGCCATAGGCACGAATGCTGGGCGAATTTAAAGGGCACGATCAGATGCAAAAATCTGGGAAGCGTCCCGCTCCCGTCGGCAACCCGTTTTGCTCTGCTGCAGAAGCGGAGTAAATAGACACTGGGGAAAACGGGTTTGTTACGGGCCAGGAACAGACTTTCCCCGGTGTGATTGCTCCAGCTCACTTCCATGGTATCAGGATGGTCTGATCGGGCCATCCCGACTCCATGGCGTTGTCCCCCCCCCCCCCCGTTTTGGTATGCACATCATCGCACACTGCATAGGGAGCACTCGGTGCGGAGATACGAATCATCGATCCCCCCGTTGAAGCGCACCGGAAACACGACGCCAAAAACAAACCCTGACTCATCCGCGGTTGCATCTTGTCACGCAGTGGCAGGCCGCTCCTGCAGCTCCCAGGGACTGTGTGATCGCGCAAATGCGGGTCAAATTCCTGCAGAGCAGTCTCGCTTCACCACCACCCCCGCATTATCTCGTGCGTGTGAATGCTGCCCCTGTGCTAGGCATTATTAGGAAAAGGATTGAAAATAAAATGGCTGAGGTTTCCGGTTTATGGCAACATGCAGGCAGACACATCTCCCGGATGTCCCGGGGATGTAAACTGCACACCAGCGTGTGGGAGGGGGTCCGACGGGTCGTGACACCCCCCTGGAGCCTTGGTAAAAGGCTCCCAGCCAGGGCGCTTTTGAGGGGCGACCTCTTCGATGTCCGAAAGCCGGAAAATTGAGGCGCCCCTCCACCCTGAAGGTCCCGCCGCTGAGTGACCGCATGGAGTGCTGCTGACCAGGACAAGCATTGGAGATCAGGCAAAATAAATTATGACGAGCGAGGCCGAATCGCCAACAACGAACTGTGAGTCGGGTTGAAGCAAGCATGAAGATATAAAAAGAAGCTGCCCCCCCTAAAGAGCGACAGGAAAGCGAGTGGGGGAGGGATCTCTCCCAAACGCATAGATGAAACATGGAAGGAAAGAGGGGGGAGCGGAAAAATAAGCGACTAAACTGTTTTAAGAGACTTACTGGAGCGCAGAAAAGCGTTTGGGCGAATATCAGAGACTTTAGCAACTTTTTTGAAAAGTAAACAAATCCCAAAAAGATGGCGGGGAAGAAACCGGAGAAAGAGAAGCTGCTGAAATTGAAACTAGGGGCCAGTCCTCGAATGGATGAGGTCACTGAGCTCTCAAAACTCTTGGCTGACTCCCTACGCCCCCTGCTGGACGAGATCACTGGCATTAAACAACAACTGTCAGTAATTGGGCAGAGTATGGCAGGCGCAGCAGATGCCACTGACGCAATCCTTAAAAGCAACAGAGCAAATGGGAGAGAAGATGAAGGAAATGGACGTCACTACTAAAAAAGTTAAGAAAAAGGTGCAAAAGCTGGAAATGAAGCAAGCTACAGAAGAGTCAAAGCTTTTACAGCTACAAATGGATAAAGCAAATTTGGTCCTACGGTTTCAAGGGGTCCCGGAAATTGAAGGAGAGAATCTGAAGCAACGGCTGAGTGAAGCAATAGCCCCAATGACAGATTTAACAGTGGAATACCTTTGCAGCAAGATGGATGTCGTCTACAGGTCCTATTCATCGTACATCAAGAAAAATAATCTGCCTGGGGAAATAGTGGTCAGATTCTCGAAGAGACACGTGAGAGATGCTATTTTGAAAGCAAATTTGGGAACACCCTTGAAAATTGGGGGCAATAATATCAGGATTTTAAAAGATATTCCATTTGATATAAGACAGAAGAGAAAGAACTATAAAGAATTAATCCTTTTCTTCCCTCTCTTGCATAAACCTTTATTGGCATAACAATCCTTTTCTTACAAACAAATGGCATCAGTTACAGGTGGTTAACCCCAGAAGGTGTCATTTTCAAGATTAACGATACAAAAGAAAAGATTGACTCTGTTTTTTAAAGCATGTGAATTTCTGTAGACACAGCTTGAGGAACCAGAAGAGGGCAAAGAGGAGGAAAAAGAAATCAAATCTGATGGCGAGTCGGGGTCTTCAGACGAGGACTCACCCTCTGAAAAGGGGGCGGCTGCCCCCAAAAGCCCTTATAAACTGAGGATTAGAAAAGATAAGAATAAATAAGGGTTGAAGGACTCTGATTTGTGCCGGAAAAAATGTTGAAATAACTTGGGGATGCTCTGGGAATTTCTTTAAACAGGTAAAGGGATGGTTAAACGATAATTAATCTAGCATAACCGACTAAGTTCATTGTATTATTAGTAGCTTTTTGAAAATAGCATGGTGTTAAGCTGATGTATGATCTCCTACTCTTGGGCTTTTAGTTAGTTGTGGGTCTTTTCTCTTTATTCCCTAGATGTAGTTCCCTTTCCTATATTTTCTGTTGTAGTTTTGTAGTCTGAAGAAAAAAACAACCCAATAAAAACCTCCCCCCAGGGGGATGAAAAGGAAAAGAAAATGGCCAATGTTATAATGCCCCTGTGTAGATAGAGGGTGCGGCCTCATTTGGAATACTGTGTACAGTTCCAGTCACCGTATCTCAAAAACGACATCACGGAGCTGGAAAAGGTACAGAGGAGGAAAACCAAGATGATTAAGGGGTTGGAGCATCTTCCCTATGAGGAAAGGCTGAAGGTCTGGGACTTTTCAGTATATAAAAAGACAACTGCAGGCGGACATGATGGAGGTTTATAGGCCAACCTCCTAAAATACTAAAACTCAAGGGTGTCCAGTGAAGCTGATGGGCAGTAGATTCAGGACGAACAAAAGGAAATACTTCTTTACGCAACGAGTGATTAGGAATTTGCTGCCAGAGGATGTAGTGATGGCCACTGGAATAAACTGCTTTAAAGGGATTAGATGGATTCATGGAGGATAAGTCTATCGATGGCTCCTAGCCATAGCGACTGAAGGGAACCTCCACATTTAGAGGCACTAAACCTCTAAATCTCAGTACCAGGAGGCAACATCTGGGGAAGGCCTCAGCCTCTCTGCCCTGTCATTGACCCTCCAGAGGAACTGGTTGGCCCTGTGTGAGGCGGGAGGCTGGACTGGAGGGACCCTCCCTGGTCTGGCCCAGCAGGGCTCTTCTGGTGTCCTTCTCAGGGGAAGGCCTCGGCCTCTCTGCCCTGTTGCTGGCCCTCCAGAGGGACTGGCTGGCCCCTGTGTGAGGCGGGAGGCTGGACTGGAGGGACCCTCCCTGGTCTGGCCCAGCAGGGCTCTTCTGGTGTCCTTCTCAGGGGAAGGCCTCGGCCTCTCTGCCCTGTTGCTGGCCCTCCAGAGGGACTGGCTGGCCCCTGTGTGAGGCGGGAGGCTGGACTAGAGGGACCCTCCCTGGTCTGACCCAGCAGTGCTCTTCTGGTGTTCTCATCAGGGGAAGGCCTCAGCCTCTCTGCCCTGTTGTTGGCCCTCCAGAGG
>NW_015167136.1:177980-186117 GCF_001447785.1 Gekko japonicus | reverse complement strand
GGTTGGCCCCTGTGTGAGACGGGAGGCTGGACTAGAGGGACCCTCCCTGGTCTGACCCAGCAGGGCTCTTCTGCTGTCCTCATCAGGGGAAGGCCTCAGCCTCTCTGCCCTGTTCTTGCCCCTCCAGAGAATGAGGTTGGCCCCTGTGTGAGACGGGAGGCTGGACTAGAGGGACCCTCCCTGGTCTGACCCAGCAGGGCTCTTCTGCTGTCCTCATCAGGGGAAGGCCTCAGCCTCTCTGCCCTGTTGCTGGCCCTCCAGAGGAGCTGGTTGACCACTGCGTGAGACAGGATGCTTGACTAGGTAGACTTGCCAGCCCCCAGGTCTGGGTGGGGGATCCCATGGTTTCAGGGGCTTCTCCCCACCATGGACCAGCTGACTGGTGGGGGAAACCCCGCCCCTAAACAGTGACAAGATGATGTCACCTGAAAATGACATCATCCCGTCGGGGACGTCGTGTGGGGATGCTCTGGTATTTGGGCAAACTCTATGGTTTGAGGGTGAAAAAGCCATAGAGTTTTGCCCAAATACCAGAGCATCCCATGCGACGTACCTGCCCACCCCTGGAACACTCCCCAAATCCCCCCACTGGAGTGACGAGGGGACCTGGCAACCCTAGGCCTAGGTGCACCCTCCCTGGTCTGATCCAGCAGAGACCTTCTGATGTTCTTTGGGAATCTATCTCCTCACTTCCTTCCCTCAGCCACAGCCGCAGCCATCAGTCAGAGCGACTTCCTTTTTTGAGAGAGGGGGTCTGGCTGTGCTTAGGACCCCCACCCCTTTCTTTTGGTCACAAGGACATTCTAGGGATGTGTGTGTGTGTGTGTGTGAACCTTGCCCATGGTCATGTTGCCTGGCTATAACCAGGGCCAGGGCTTTCTCGGTGGTGGCTCTGGTGGAACGAGCTCCCAGAAGAGATCAGCGCCCTGCGGGAACTCATGCAGTTCTGCAGGGCCTGCAAGACGGAGCTCTTCCACCACCAGGCCTCCAATAGGAGCAGCCCCCGATAGAGAACCCTGTTCCCTGAAGACGTCAGGAACAGCCTGTGCCAGCTAGATCTATGGGGTGACCGCCAGGATCTGGAATACTGAAGGTCGACCGCCATCAGTTAATCATCTAATAACTTATTAGCATCATTAATGTTAGCACCTTTCAATGTTGGAATGTTTTATATGGTTTTAGCCCTATTTAAATTGCTTTCTTGTGTGTTTTTATTCTTTTATGTAAGCCGCCCTGAGCCGGCCTCGACTGGGAGGGCGGGATATAAAACCGATAATAATAATATAATATCAATAATATGTTCTTCCTCATTGCATGGAAAGGCTCACATACAACTCGCCGCCCCCGGGTTCACCTCAAAGTCTGCAGCTCTGCTTTTGCTTTCCAGGGCTGCCCAAGCTGGAGGCCTGCCAAGGGTACCACGGCGTGCCTCCCCCGCCCATGGCGTTTGGCCCCCCGCTGAGGCTCAACGTTGGAGACATCGTGGAGGTAACCAAAGCGGAGGCCGAGCAGCTGTGGTGGCAGGCGAGTGCTTTGTTTTTACCGATTTCGGCGATTGGTGTGCTTGTGTGCGGCCGCGCCCAGGGCCAGTGAAAGCTCTTCTGCAATTGTGGCCACAACGGCAGGGAAGCCGAGAGTCCTCGCCGCGCAGACACAGCCAGAGCATTTATATCCTCCCTTTTGTCGTGGTTAAAGTGGCTTACAATAATAGTTAAAAACGTCCCTGGCTAAAAACCACAAATAAATTGTTGTTGTTGTTGTTCAGTCGCACAGTTGAGCCCGACTCCTTGCGACCCCATGCCAGGCCCTCCTGCCCTCCGCCGTCCTCTGGAGTTTGCTCAACTTCATGTTCGTAGCATCGGTGACACTGTCTAACCATCTCATCCTTTGCCGTCCCCTTCTTCTTTGACCTTCAGTCTTTCTCAGCATCAGGGTCTTCTCCAGTGAGGGCTCCCTTCTCATTGGGTGGCCAAAGGATTTGAGCTTCAGCTTCAGTCTCTGGCCTTCCAGGGAAGAGTCAGGGTTGATTTCCTCTAGGATTGACTGATTTGATCTCCTTGTGGTCTTGAGTCTTCTCCAGCACCATAATTCAAAAGAATTTTCTTCTTTGATCTTCAGTCTTTCCCAGCATCAGGGTCTTCTCCAGTGAGTGCTCCCTTCGCATTGGGTGGCCAAAGTATCTGAGGTTCAGCTTCAGTCTCTGGCCTTCCAGGGAACAGTCAGGGTTGATTTCCTTTAGGATTGACTGATGTGATCTCCTTGCAGTCCAGGGGACAAGAGTCTTCTCCAGCACCATAATTCAAAAACATCTATTCTTCAATAGGCAACCCAAATCTCCCACACACACACACACTTTGGAAGCCCTGGCAAACAGGCAGGTCTTGCCATGCCTCCTGAAGACCTCTAAAGAGGGACACCCCCCCCCCCGCCCAGCTCTCAAGAGATCCCATTCCACAGAGTCAGAGCCACAAGGGAACAGACCTGGACCCCGGTTGATGCCAGACTGGTGCCCCCCCTGAGTGGTGGGAGAGCCATGCCTGACGGCCAATCCTCCCTCTAAGCTGTGGGGTCTTGTGAGCAAAAATTCTACTTTGTGAGCTACCAGCATTAAAGTTGTGAGCGAGCGATTGGGCTGCTGCAGAAATTAGTTTGCTCTGGAGCCATCCTAGGTCCTGAGCTGAGACAAAAACGTGCGAGCCGGAGGCTAAGAAACTGTGAGCTAACTCACACTAACTCAGCTTAGAGGGGACATTGCTAAGCCGTGGAGTCTTGTGAGCAAAAATTCTACTTTGTGAGCTCCTGGCATTAGAGCTGTGAGCGAGCGATTTGGCTGCTGCATAAATTAGCGTGCTCTGGAGCCATCCCTTCCTGAGCTAAAGACAAAAATGTGTGAGCTGGAGGCTAAAAGACTGTGAGCTAGCTCACACTGCTTAGAGGGAACACTGCTGACGACCCTCTTTGGGGCCTAGGGGCCTGTGGAAGCAGACAGTCCTTCAAATCATCTACCGGTATATTTTCTGCTATTTGCTTTGGGGACACTCTAGCTCTGACTTTGATAGCCACACAGGTGCTTTTTGGACCTAAACTGGAAGATGTTCTAATTTGGGTTGCCAAATGGCACTCACCTCCTTGGCGGGGGACTCCTAGACAGCTCCTGGTGTGTGCGCGCGCAAAGCGCGCAAAGCGCGCATGCCGCATCTACGTCACCCGGATGTGACATCATGACACCGGGCACTGGGGGTGGGGCCACAGCCATTTGAGGGGAAAACATAGTTTTCCCCTCAAATGGCTGTGGCCCCGCCCCCAGCGTGTGACATCCGAGTGACGTGCACGCAGGGGTGGGGTTTCCCCCCTGGCCAATTCTGCGGGGGCGGAAATCGGGCCTCCAAAGTGGGGGGGGGAATCCGCCCCCCTGGGGGGATTTGGCAGCCCTAGTTCTAATTCAGCCACTGTGCCTTTGGCACCAGACACATGACTTCCATCTTTTGAGGCCTCACAAACATCTGTGTCATGTGTCTTTAGATCTTGCTGCTTAACCTTCCTCTTCCTGGTCCAATATTCAGTTACTGGTTATCTTATTGCAGTATATATTTTCTGCATCACCTGAAGTGGTGTGTGTGTGTGTGTGTGTGTGCGTGTGCATGTGTTGAAATGCAAACCAACCTCCCTTGCACCACACACACACACACACACACACACACACTTGCACCACACACACACACACACACACACACACACACACACACACACACACACACAAACCTCTTGTCTTCAGTTGGATCACAACGCTCCTCCAGAGCAGAGCTCTAGAACTGTCCCCTCTCCAGAAACATGAGGATGCCGAATGGCCTCTAGGGGTCTCCTCTCTCTCCTGTGCCTGATGTTTTGGTTTTGGCTTCCACCCCGCAGGGCAGAAACACATCCACCAATGATTCCGGCTGGTTCCCTTGCAAGAAAGTGAAGCCGTACATCTGTGTGAGTAGCGCTGCTCCGGTAGGAGGGCTGAGCCCTGTGTGTGCATGCGCAAGAATGCCTGTTCCTTAATCAAGGGATCTCTGTTAAGCGATCGAGGAGGCCACGAACGAAGGCTCTCCGTTAGCGAGGCCTGAGCAAGGCTATTCACAAGAGGACATTTTCACAGGGCCGGCAGGGCTCTTTTTTGTAGCAGGAATTCCTTTGCATATTAGGCGACACCAGGGGTCATTTCGTAGAAAAAGAGGTGCAGGAGCTCATTAGCATACCTCATTAGCATAACTCATTTGCATATGCCACAACACCCCCTGACATCACCGGAAGTGTGTCAGAAGGCAACACCCACCGCTCAGGCTCCACTGGACTGTTTTGGATTGCTAGCTATTGGGGCGGGGGGGAGGAACGTGCAGATCTGTCCTCGCAGAGGAGGGAGAGCTTGTACCTGAATAAAAACTTGGTCTTAAAGGTGCCACTGGACTGTTTTGGATTTCTAGCTATGGGGGGGCGGGTGTGTGTGTGCAGATCTATCCTCGCAGAGGAGGGAGGGCTTGTACCTGAATAAAACTTGGTCGTATAGGTGCCACTGGACTGTTTTGGATTTCTAGCTATGTGGGGGAGACGTGCAAATCTGCCCTCACAGAGGAGAACATAAGAACATAAGAGATGCCAATGTTGGATCAGGCCAAAGGCCCATCCAGTCCAACACTCTGTGTCACAGAGTGGCCATAAATACCAGGTGCCATCAGGAGATCCACCAGTGGGGCCAGGACATTAGAAGCCCTCCCACTGTTGACCCCCCCCCCCCAAGCACCAAGATGACAGAGCATCGCTTGCCCCAGAGTCCCTATCTATACCTTGTGGCATAAGAACATAAGAGGAGGGAGAACTTGTACCTGAAGGCGGGTCGGCCCTGCAACTTACCTGGTTGCTTCTTGCTCCTTTTGGCCCGACTGAGGGCTTCTGGGAGCAGGGGGCGAGGCTTGCTGCATGTGCCAACCCCCTGGGCTCCTTGCTGCCGGAGCTCCGCTCCTGTGCACTCCTGCAAGAAATGACCCCTGGGCGACACACCCCTAATGTAGCCAATCCTCTAAGAACTTACAGTAGCTCCTGTAAGAAGAGCTCTGTAAGCTCTTGGAGGATTGGCTACATTAGGGGGTGTGTCGCCTAATATGCAAAGGAGTTCCTGGTACAAAAAAAGCCCAGTAGGGCCGCCATACGTCGGAAACCACTTGGCAGCACAAAACACATAGCTATTGTTTTGGTGTTGTTCGACGTAGTCGCCTGTCATTGTTTTGGGAAGGGAAAGTTTAAGTCAGGTCCCAAAGAAGAGCCTGGCAGCCGAATCAGAGAGAGACTCACTTGCAACCGCCCATATAGAATCATAGAACCACACAGAGATGAAAGGGACCACAGAGGCCATCCACTCCAACCCCCCTGCTCGATGCGGGATCAGCCCTAGAGCATCCCCAACAAGAGTTTGTCCAGCCCCTTCTTGAAGACTTCCAGTGAGGGGGAACTTGCCAACTCTGACTGGAAAAAAGTTTCCCCTAAGATCCAGCCGGTACCTTCCCGCCCTTTATTTCAACCCACGCCAACAGGAACAGTTCCCTGCCCTCCTCTAAAGGACAGCGCCATCCCGTCCCCCCCCCCCCTCCACCTCCTCTTCTCCAGACTGAACATTCTCAAGGAGCAATGCTCCCTCTAAGCTGTGGAGTCTTGTGAGCAAAAATTCTTCTTTGTGAGCTACTGGCATTAAAGTTGTGAGGGAGTGGTTTGGCTCCTGCATAAATCAGTTTGCTCTGGAGTCCATCTTTCCTGAGCTAAGACAAAAGTGTGTGAGCCGGAGGCTAAAAAACTGTGAGCTAGCTCACACTGACTCAGCCTAGAGGGCTAAGTCCCGCAGCCTTTCCCCAGAGGGCTTCTTGGTCTCCAGGCCACCCGATCGTCCTCGCCACTCTCCTCTGCACCCGCTCTGTTCTGCCCGCATCCTTTGTGAAGCGAGGCCTCCAGAACTGCACACAAGGCACCAGGTGCGGCCTGGATCGATGATGCCACGTGCCTGAGGACTTCTATGTCAGCCCCCCCCCAACTTGGCATCCGTGGGCCCCCTGGCCCCCACCAGCACCCTTCCTGGTGTCCACTGAGTGTTTTTATAATATGGGTGGAATCAGGTGTGGGCCTGTTGCCCAGCAGGGCTTCTGATTGGCCGTCGGAGACCTGGTTGGGCCTGTATATTTTTTAAAAAGTTGCTTCAGTAGCAGCTGTCACCACAGCACATTACCTTCATCTTAAAAGGCATCCTGTTGAACCAAAGAGCCGCAGTTATGGATAACCTCACTCCCTGACATTTTGTGGCTGGCTCCGCCTCCTGGGGAAACCATTTTGTAGGTGCGCCCATCATATAAGCATAAGAGAGGCCAGTGTTCGATCAGGCCAGTGGCCCATCCAGTCCAACACTCTGTGTCACACAGTGGCCAAAAATACCAGGTGTCCTCAGGAGGTCCAGCAGTGGGGCCAGGACACTAGAAGCCCTCCCACTGTTGCCCCCCCCAAGCACCAAGAAGACAGAGCTTCCCTTGCCCCAGACCAAGAGTTCCTATCTAGACCTTGTGGCTAAGAGCCACTGATGGACTTCTGCTCCATATAAGAACATACGAGAAGCCAATGTTGGATCAGGACAATGGCCCAGCTAGTCCAACACTCTGTCACACAGTGGCCAAAAATACCAGGGGCCATCAAAAGGTCCAGCAGTGGGGCCAGGACACTAGAAGCCCTCCCACTGTTGACCCCCGCCTCCACACACCAAGAATATAGAGCATCCCTTGCCCCAGACTGAGAGTTCCTGTCTATACCTCGTGGCTAAGAGCCACTGATGGACCTCTGCTCCATATAAGAACATGAGAGAAGCCAGTGTTGGATCAGGCCAGTGGCTCATCCAGTCCAACACTCTGTGTCACACAGTGGCCAAAAACACCAGGTGCCATCAGGAGGTCCAGCAGTGGGGCCAGGACACTAGAAGCCCTCCCACTGCTGCCCCCCCCTCCAAGCACCAAGAATACAGAGCATCCCTTGCCCCAGCCTAAGAGTTCCTATCTATACCTTGTGGCTAATAGCCACTGATGGACCTCTGCTCCAGATGTTTATCTAATTCCCTTTTGAAGCCGTCCATGCTTGTAGCCGCCACCACTTCCCGTAGCAGTGAGTTCCATGTGTTAATCACTCTTTGGGTGAAGAAGGACTTCCCTTTATCCGTTCTAATCTGACTGCTCAACAATTTCATCACTTTGTGTCAAACTTTGAAAGGTGCCTGCCAGCTTGGGAATGGTCGGGGACCCCTGCTTTCAACGTCTTTTGTCTTGGAAGTCCCTGAATTCGGGCTTCATCGTGCTCGAGTCCTGGCCGTGTCGTTCTACCCCCCAGCATCAACAAAACCAAAGCTTCTCCCTCTGTCCCTTAAAAGAAAGATTTCAACAAGGAAACAAACAAGCAAACAAGCCCAAGCCAGCACTTTATTTATATATATGATTTTTTTTCCTCCTCCCAGACTCCTCCTCCGGATCTATCCGTCTACCTCTGGTAAGTAATTGCATAGAAGCGATCCATTTCCGTGTCTTGTCTTCCGGGGCTCTCTGGTCATGTCAAGGGACAGTGGTAGATCCAAAAGTGCCTCTCAGAGGTGTGCCATATCTCAGAGACACGCCGGCGTAGAGTCTAGTCAGCTTGCTCCGCACTCCCACACGTACCCTGGCCCTGTCATTGTGCTGCGATTCTGATTGGAGAAAGACACTGAAGGAATCTACTACTTACGCTTCAAATGACATGATGCGGGGCTCACGCGGCTAATATTGTCCAAACATACAGTGCTTGCTGTGTAGAATAGAGGAGTGCAGTATATTGTTATAAATTTTAATTGAATATCTGGATTTGCTTTTAGCCCTTCATGCTGAGAACTTATTTATTTATTTATTTATTTATTTATTTAATTCCATTTCTACCCCGCCCTCCCCGCATGCAGGCTCAGGGCGGCTTACAAGGCACAAGTGCTATAAAACCAAATACATTAAAAACAACATAAGTTAAACAATTCACAACTCACAAGATACATGGAGGACTAAACTTACACTTTCTCCATTACATGACAGGAAGAGGCCCAAGACTGAAATCA
>NW_015167136.1:165323-177960 GCF_001447785.1 Gekko japonicus | reverse complement strand
CTATATGGGGAAAGGCGGTCCCTCAGGTATGTCGGACCCTGGCCATGTAGGGCTTTAAAGGTAAGCACCAGCACTTTGAACCGAATCCGGTATGCTATAGGCAGCCAGTGCAGCGCCTGCAGCACAGGTTGGATGTGTTCCCATTTCGGGGCACCCACCAACAACCTGGCCGCCGCATTCTGCACCAGCTGCAGCCTCCGAATTTGAGACAAAGGCAGCCCCATGTAGAGAGCGTTACAGTAGTCCTTAATGCTGAGAACAGACTTAAAGGGAATGAAAGTCAGGCAGACTTGGGCAGCTTCACACGGGAGGAAGGGGGCAGGCACCCCATTGCAGAATAGGGTCTCCAGGTCTGGGTTGGAAAATACCTGGAGACTTTTGGGGGTGGAGCCAGGAGAGGGCGGGCAACCCGAGCTACAGTGTTAGGAGAGTCTAGTAACAAATAAATATACACTGCAAAAACCTTTTGGCAAACTAATGTGTTCTATTTATAGTCATCATTTAGTAAAGTGCATAGTGTATCATTATTTCATCATAGTCAGGTATAAATATTCATTACATTCAATAAGCAATAACATTCAGTACATACAGATTGCTAACTACCAGACAATTTTGCATCAGTGTTTTAAAAGTCAAGCCTCAACGGGAGTTTCTAGAATAATAAACCCGCTTCTCCTTGCATGAAGTCTTCCAAAAAGGGGGACAGCCTTCTTAATAGTTGTATGGATGCTTTTTGCCGGTCCTACAAAAGACTATTTAAAAGACATAATTCATAAGTATGAAAATTATACAATATTACTAATATAACTTGGCTTCAAAGGTTTATTTAATTTATTTATTTAACTTTACATTTGCTATACCGCCCTAACCCCTAGGGGTCTCTGGGCGGTTTACATTTGTTGTGGTTCTAATAACCCTTTCTTCCCTGACTTGGGCCACATGTGATAGGGATGGGGAAAGCCTACCAGCACCCTAGTTGGAGGGCCTTCGTTGTTCCTTCGGTGCGGCTTGTGTCCTTCCGGCAATCTCTCCTGGCCCACCTCCAGCGACTGCCGACTGGCGGGACTGTGCAGGCGCCCGGCTTCCGGGCTTTGCTTCCTGGTTCAGGCTCAATCCGGTCAGGCTCCGCCTTGCCAGGCACTGCGCGTCATTGGGCGCCCTGCAGCCTCTTTCTTCGAAGTGGTTTTCTTCGAAGTGGGCGCGGGTGGCAACTGCTCACCCCATCTTCACTACTACTGGTGTCCCCCCCACCCCCATTCCTCCCCCTTTCTGCCTGTCACATGAAACCAGACGCGTTTAGGTCTGGGGTGTCAAACATAAGGTCCGGGGGCCAGAACTGGCCCATCCAGAGCTCTTATGCGGCCTGCGAGTAACTAGTACAAGGAAAGGAATGGGAGACTGCTCGTGGAGAGTGGGTGGAGCCACTCCGACTGTGGCTTCCGCATGGCGGAACAACCTCATCTGCAACCGTCGACCAGCGTGGGAGTGTCTGCCCAGTGCTGCACCACTGGCTCTCCAGTCCACCCATGTGGGTTTTCCTTTGCATACCCCTCTAGGGTTGCCAAGTCCTTACCTTAAGAAGAGCGGGGGAGTGCAGCACTGGTCCGGGAGTCCCTGCGTGCGGTGCGCCGTGATTATGTCACCCGGCAGTGACGTAATCACGTCAGGCACATTGGGGGCGTGGCCACAATCATCCGAGGGAAAACCATCGAGTTTTCCCTCAGATGATTGTGGCCCCACCCCCAACGTGCCCGATGCGATCACGTCACCTCCGGGTGACGTGCTCACGCCGGGCACGTCGCGTGCTTTGGGGGTGGGGATCCCCTCGGGCCCCGACCCACCGGCGGGTAACGGGCCTCTCGGGCAGGGTTTTCCCCGCCCCCCGGGGGGACTTGGCAAGCCTATACCCCTCCCAGCCCACAGGGCCTTGCAGTGAGCACACAACTCGTTTACCAGCTGCTGTCCTTTATACAGTCTATATCTCCGGTACCTGGCATTAGATTTTGTTGCCCACGTGGCCCGGGCCCGACAAAGTGACATTCATGTCAGATCCGGCCCTTATAACAAATGAGTTTGACACCTCTGTTTTAAGTGATGACCGTTGTCTGGGACCCCCTGTAGCCTGGGACTTGCCCCCCCCCACTGGGGGAAAATATGGGAGCCACATAAGTCATGTTTGAATTGGGCACAGTGTCCCGTGGATAATACAGTGGGGGGGTTTCCCGCTCTCTGCACAGAGAAAATCCCTCTTTGGAAACAACCCAGGCGGGTCACACAACCTGGCTCCTGGCTTTCATCTCTTTGTAGCACTGATAAATATTACGGGGTACAGAGACACCTAGGAGTTGCAGTGGCTCTAGTGGTTAAGACGCTGAACTGCAGGCTGTGGAAGGTCCGGTAGTTCAGCAGTTCGAGACCTGAGTGTGCCACATGACAGAGTGAGCTCCCGTCTCTAGTTCCAGCTCCTGCCAACCTAGCAGTTCGAAAGCAAGAAATTGCTAGTAGATAAATAGGTACCACTTCACTGGGAAGGTAACAGCATTCCGTGCACCTCGGTGTCTAGTCTTGCCGGCCACATGACCATGGAAACATCTTCGGAAAGCGCTGGCTCTTCGGCTTTGAAACGGAGATGAGCACCGCAACCCTAGAGTCGGATCCGACTGGCTTTCCAGCAAGGGAACTTTTACCTTTACCTTACAGAGACACCTAGTGACGAAATGCCACATTGCAAGTTATGGATGCTGCTTCTTGTACAGAAGTTCCAGGGAGGCGCGTCAGTTCAAAGAACGCCCCCCCCCAAAACAAAATCCACGTAATACCAATGATTGAGGCGAGCAAAAATGCTACAAAATAGTGTGCAGGCTTTTGAGTCCTCCAAAACCCTCCAAAAATGTAACACAATACCACAGATTTAAAAACAGTGAAGGCACACAGTGCAATAAAATACAAGTTAAAACAATTTAACACAAGTGGACAACTCACAGGATCCATTGCACATCACATTGGGATCCACAAGGAGGATGCCATGGGCCATGATGTCCAGGTGGCCCGTCAGCCCAACCCGGCGGTACTGCACTGCACTCGCACGTTGGTGGTAATGGCAGCAGCTCCTACACGAAAGCCTGGTGGAAGAGCTCCATCTTGCAGGCCCTGCGGAACTGTAAAAGGTCCCGCAGGGCCCTGATCTCCTCGGGGAGCTCATTCCACCAGGTAGGAGCCGCCACCGAAAAGGACCTGGCCCTTGTGGCAGCAAGCCTGGCCTCTTTAGGGCCCCGGGGTCACTAGGCGGTGTTGTGACCCCGACCGAAATGCTCTTTGGGGCCTGTATGGGGAAAGGCGATCCCCTCAGGTATGCCGGACCCTGGCCATGTAGGGCTTTAAAGGTAAGCACCAGCACTTTGAAGCGAATCCGGAACGCTAGAGGCAGCCAGTGCAGCGCTTTCAGCACAGGTTGGATGTGATCCCGTCTAGAGACACCCGCTACCAACCTGGCCGCCGCATTCTGCACCAGCAGCAGCTTCCGAATTTGCGACAAAGGCAGCCCCATGTTCTATGAACAATACTAGGGATTAATTTTATTTGACAGACTAGTTAAAGAGTCAAGAGAAGGCCAAAGTGGATCACCTGGAGACCACAGACATGTCTCTTTTGTACAGGTACGCAGGGCCCATGGAGAGGGGAGAAGCGGAGCA
Organism: Gekko japonicus; assembly: GCF_001447785.1. NCBI lineage: Eukaryota > Metazoa > Chordata > Lepidosauria > Squamata > Gekkonidae > Gekko > Gekko japonicus. The sequence continues at coordinate 174,268 of NW_015167136.1, read as the reverse complement.
GATCCTGGCCAACCGCTCGGACGGGACCTTCCTGGTGCGGCAGAGAATTAAGGATGCAGCAGAATTCGCCATCAGCATCAAGTAATCCTAACTCCTCTTCTCACAATTGCTTCCTCATGAAGTAAACAAAGGTGAAAGAGGGTTTGTGTTTGGAAGCTCTGGCGGAGCCCTTGTTTTGTTTGCAGATGGTCTGAGGTCCGCTCCCCAACATCTCCGGTTTGAAGGACCTCCGGTACCAGGTCTAGGAACAGGGTTGCCAACTTTGGGTTGGGAAACACCTGGAGATTTTGGAGGCGGAGACTGGGGAAGGCGGGGTTTGGGGAGGGGAGACCTCAGTGGGGCAAAATGCCACAGAGTCCACCCTCCAAAGTGGCCCATTTTCTCAAGGGGAACGGATCTCTGTCGTCTTGAGATCAGTTGCAATTCTGGGAGCTCTCCGGGCCACATGTGAAGGTTTGGAAAAATACATGACACTGTGTATAGTAGATGTATGCTTAAGGCAGATCTATTTTGTGCTTTTTTCCCTTTTCTTAATTTTTATATACCATCAGGGCTATTTTGGGGCAGGAACGCACAGGAACGGAGTTCCGGCTGGCTTCAGAGTTGGCCACGCCCACTACAGCTAAAACCTCTGCGTGCCTGGCTACAGAGGGAAGGCCTGCAGAGCGAAACCCCCCCCCCCCGCGACCCTGAGGGGGGGACCCCCGGGGGGCCCTGGAACTTGGGGCAAAATGCCACAGAGTCCACCCTCCAAAGTGGCCCATTTTCTCAAGGGGAACGGATCTCTGTCGTCTTGAGATCAGTTGCAATTCTGGGAGCTCTCCGGGCCACATGTGAAGGTTTGGAAAAATACATGACACTGTGTATAGTAGATGTATGCTTAAGGCAGATCTATTTTGTGCTTTTTTCCCTTTTCTTAATTTTTATATACCATCAGGGCTATTTTGGGGCAGGAACGCACAGGAACGGAGTTCCGGCTGGCTTCAGAGTTGGCCACGCCCACTACAGCTAAAACCTCTGCGTGCCTGGCTACAGAGGGAAGGCCTGCAGAAGCGAACCCCCCCCCCCCGGCGACTCTGAGGTGGGCACGCCAGGGGGGCCCTGGAACGATTGGGGAGGCATTTAAATGCCTCCCTGTGCCTTCCCCGGCCTGTCCAAGGGCCGGCTTGCCCACGCTACCCGCAGCTGCAGGGCACCTGGGCAAGCCAAGGGAAGGCATGGGGGTGTGGCCTAATATGCCAATAAACTGCTGTCAGGGGTGTGGCCTAATATGCTAATTAGTTTCTGCTGTTGGGTGTGGCCTATTATGTTAATGAGTTCCTGCTGGGCTTTTTCTACAAAAAAAAAAGCCCTGTATACCATTATATAAATATTAGTGTCAAGTATTACCAAACATAGCTTCACCAAAATAATACATCGAAGTGTAGTTTACTCTATGATCAAACATTTAAACATTCCTAGGTAAGTTGTTATGTTTGCCGCAAGGGTTCCGATGGGACCCCAGAAAACTCAAGAGCCTCTTGCTCAGGGTAAAAGAGGAGAGCGCAAAAGTGGGCTTGAAGCTCAACATCAAAAAAACTAAGATCATGGCATCCGGCCCCATCACTCCTTGGCAAATAGAAGGGGAAGCTGTGGAAGTAGTGACAGACTTCACGTTCCTGGGATCCCAGATCACTGCAGACTGTGACAGTAGTCATGAAATTAAAAGACGCCTGCTCCTTGGGAGGAAAGCGATGGCGAACCTAAACAGCATGATAAAAAGTAGAGACATCACCCTGCCAACAAAAGTCCGCATGGTCAAAGCAATGGTATTCCCAGTAGTCATGTATGGCTGCGAGAGTTGGACCATAAGGAAGGCCGAGCGCCGAAGAATAGATTCTTTTGAACTATGGTGCTGGAGAAGACTCTTAAGAGTTCCTTGGACTGCAAGGAGATCAAATCAGTCAATCTGAAAAGAAAACCCTGACTGTTCCCTGGAAGGCCAGATACTGAAGCTGAAGCTCAAATACTTTGGCCACCAAATGAGAAGGGAGCCCTCACTAGAGAAGACCCTTATGCTGGGAAGGATCGAAGGTCAAAGAAGAAGGGGGACTGCAAAGGATGAGATGGTTAGATAGTGTTATCGATGCAACAAGCATGAAATTAAGCAAACTCCGAAGCAGGACAGAAGACAGGAGGGCCTGGAGCAATGGGGTCCATGGGGCCGCCCGGCCGCAGAGACGGACTCGACTGTGCGACTGAACAACAATAGAAAAATTAAGAAAAGAAAAATAAGAAGCACAAAATAGATCTACCTTAAGCATGCCTCAACTATACACAGTGTGCTATACATTTTTCCATATCTTCCTAACACTGTGACCCTCAGTTTTTGCCCCATCTGAAGGTCAGCAGCCCTGATTTCAAATGGCGAGGTACCTGCCACAGGTGGGTTTTTTAGCACTCATTTCTGCCTCTCAGGATAAAGCTGGGGCTCCTTCAGGTGAGGAGATGGCCCGCATCTTTTCAAATGGTGAAAACTGCCAGGCAAACTAACAGGCATAGGAAGCCGTTAGCCCAACAACAGCGGTGTGAATTTCTGCCCACAGGTTCAACAATGAAGTCAAGCATATCAAAATCCTGACAGCGGAGGGTTTGTACCGCATCACCGACAAGAAGGCCTTTAAAGGGCTTACGGTAAGGGCTGGTGCGTCTCGCTGTCTTTTCCTGCCCCCAAGTTGTTGTAACCACTGAGGAAAAATCCGGGGTGGGAACCTGGGGCAAAGAAGAAGAAGAGATTGGATTTATACCCCGCCCATCACTACTTGAAGGAGTCTCAGGGTGGCTTACAAACTCCTTTCCCTTCCCCTCCCCACAACAGACACCCTGCGAGGTAGGCGGGGCTGAGAGAGCTCTGACAGAAGCTGCTCTTTTCCAAGAACAGCCGTGCCAGAACTATGGCTTGCCCAAGGTCATCCAGCAGGTGCAAGTGGAGGAGTGGGGAATCAAACCCGGTTCTCCCAGATTAGAGTCTGCACTCCTAACCACTACACCAAACCAAAGACAAGAAGCAGGAGAGGAAGAGGGTGGCAGAAGATTACAATTAGGTTGCTCTGGAGCCATCCTTCCTGGGCTAAGACAAAAATGTGCGAGCCAGAGGCTAAAAAACTGAGCTGGCTCACACTGACTCAGTTTAGAGGGAACACTCCTCCACAGCAATGCACCCTCTAAGCTGTGGAGTCTTGTGAGCAAAAATCCTACTTTGTGAGCTGCTGGTATTAAAGCTGTGAGCGAGCGATCTGGCTACTGCAGAAATTAGGTTGCTCTGGAGCCATCCTTCCTGGGCTAAGACAAAAATGTGCGAGCCAGAGGCTAAAAAACTGAGCTGGCTCACACTGACTCAGCTTAGAGGGAACACTGCCCACACCAGAATCTGAGGGTGGGGCAGCCTTCCACGCCACTCCTGTCAGGATACTATGCAAGTTCTGCAAAACTCTGTACGTGAAGACGGTCTTTCTCCTTTTTCCTGTGTAGGAACTGGTGGAGTTCTACCAGCAGAACTCCCTAAAGGATTGCTTCAAGAGCCTTGACACGGTGCTGCAGTTCTCTTTCCAAGAGCTGGAGAGCAGAACCGTCTCCAAGCCGGCAGGTGCGTGACTCTGACCAGCAGCCTCCAGGTGGCACCTGAAGATGTCTTGCAAGATACAGCGGATCTCCATACTATAGTGATAATTTCTCCGGGGGGGGGGGACGGCTGCTTTGGAGGGTGGATTCTATAACACCATGCCCAGCTGAAGCCCCTCCCCTTCCCAGACCCCACCCTCCCTAGGCTCCACCCCCAAGATCTCCAGGTGTTTCCCAACCCAGAACTGGCAACCGTAGGTGTGCCGTGGGCTTCAGCTGTGCAACTTCAGGGCGGATGGGCAGAAAATAGCCATCACGGGAGCAGAACAGGTCAGCTCTGTTGCTTTGACATTATTCTGAGGTGGTGGCTGGCTACATTGATTTCATAGTGCACAGCTAAACACGGTTATGTCTTTCTAAGTCCATTGAAGTCCTGGGCAGAAAAGATTGGCCACTGTGGTGTATGCCCTGGTGAGGCTGTGGCTCAGTGGTAGAGTATCTGCTTGGCATGCAGAAAGTCCCAGGTTCAGTCCCCGGCATCTCCAGTTTAAAGGACCAGGTAGGAGGTCATAGAATCATAGAATGTTAAGAGTTGGAAGGGACCTTGCAGGTCATCTAGTCCAACCCCCTGCACTCTGCAGGAGCACGGCTGAAAGAGGGCCCTACAACATACCCGAAAGATGGTCGTCCAGCCTCCGCTTGGAAACGTCCAGCGAAGGAGCACCCACCACCTCCCGAGGCAGACTGTTCCACGGCTCAACCACTCTTACATTCAGGAAGTGTCACCTGATATTTAGTCGGTATCGGATCCCTTGTAATTTTCCACCCATTAGATCTAGTCTTGCAATCCGGAGCAAGAGAGAATAGATCTGCTCCATCTTCTACATGACAGCCCTTCAGATATTGGAGACTGCAATCATGTCCCCTCTAAGCCTTCTCTTTCCCGGGCTAAACATACCCAACTCTTTTAGCCTTTCCTCATCAAGACTTGGATTCCAGCCCTCTCACCATCCTGGTTGCCCTCTTCTGGACACGCTCGAGCTTGTCAACATCCTTCCTCAAATGTGATGGGAAAGTCCTCAGCCCGAGACCTTGGAGAGTCTGGGGAGACAATACTGACCTTGATGGACCAAGTGGGATTCTAGGTTGTGACCTGGCAGCCCTAGCAAATAGAGAGGCATTTGCAGCGGCAGCAGAATGCGCCATCTGCACTTTTACCTTTAAAACTTCGCAACAAAAAGGGCTGGAGACTTACTTAAAAAATAAAAACCAAGAATTAGTTCATGGTGGCAATGGATTGTTATAACAGTATCGTGATCCAGCAATTTCCATTTTTTAAAAAATAGCCAAAAAAACACACACCCCTCCAGTTTGTTGGGAAATGGTACCTGCAGGGACTGGGGCAAAAAAAGAAGCATCAATATGGTGTTTTCCCTGTGGTCCCACCAAAAAGATTGTATCAGATCAGATTTGGGAACGATTGCAGCAAAGGAGGGGAAATCACAGAAGCTGGGCCAATACAGGACGATGTCACGTATCTGCAAACCAGTGTTCCCTCTAAGACAAGTTAGTGTGAGCTAGCTCACAGTTTTTTAGCTTCCGGCTCACACATTTTCGTCTCAGCTCAGGAAGGATGGGGCTCCAGAGCAAGCTAATTTATGCAGCAGCCAAATTGCTCGCTCACAACTTTAATGCCAATAGCTCACAAAGTAGAATTTTTGACAACTATTGATAGAAAGATATATAGAATGTGTATAAGTGTATAAAGATAATAGTGTTACCTAATAAGTTTAAGTAATAGATGAAAGTTGAAGGGAAATGGCAACCAAAAAACTTGGGAGGGAGGTTGGAGCACTGCGGGAAGCCAGAAGAGAGGGGAGGATAGGGGTAGAAAAGGATATAAAATAACTGAAAAAAATGTTATATTGTTTGATTTGATGTTATATCCTAATAAAAATTGTTTTTAAAAAAACAAAGTAGATTTTTTGCTCACAAGACTCCACAGCTTAGAGGGAATATTGCTGCAAACCCAAGGCAGACCAAAGTATCTCTGTGGAAACAGCCCCGTGCCCTCTCAGCCTAGAGGCTAATTAATACGGCTACTGTAGAGGCAGGGTTGGGGGAGGGAAAAGGGGGAACCATGCTGAGCCTGGAATGGTGTCAGACAGGAATTGCATTTGGTGCACCATTTGCTAGCCACCATTGTGCTTCCCAGGTGATCCCTTTTTATCATTGACCTCTTTGGGTTGGCCTTTTAAAACAGGAAGGGGTGGGGGGTAGGGAGCTACAGTCTGGGCAGCTCCAAGGATATGCATTTTTTTCAAGGTATCTATTATACTAATTTTTCCCACACATGTTTATACATAGCATCCAGCGTAGATGTCAAATAGATAGAACACCACTGAAATATCCAAAAACTGGGGTGCAGAGTGAGAAGGGAGGGACGCCCCCTCTAAGCTGTGGGGCCTTGTGAGCAAAAACTCTACCTTGTGAGCTACCGGCATAAAAGTTGTGAGCGAGCGATTTGGCTCCTGCATAAATCAGTTTGCTCTGGAGCCCCATCCTTCCTGAGCTGAGACAAGAATGTGTGAGCCGGAGGCTAAAAAACTGTGAGCTGGCTCACACTCACTCGGCTTAGAGGGAACACTGGCATCGGGTAGACGGCGAACGCCATATGATCCTCTCAGTCCGTAATGTCCCCATCTTGTTTCCTCGGCAGGGAGAAGCTTGAAGTACTTTGGTTCCGCCAAGGCCCGCTACAATTACTGTGCCCGTGACCGTACCGAGTTGTCCCTCAAAGAAGGAGACATCATCAAGATTCTGAACAAGAAAGGGCATCCGGGATGGTGGAAGGGAGAGATCTACGGCCGGGTGAGCACCTCAGCCCCCGTCCAAGTCTGGGCTGCTTGGAACAGAGAGCGTGAAAGGAAAGGAGACTAGTTAGATGCGCACAAAGAGCTCCCCACAAAAGTGTGGCTCAGGGGAAGAGCCTCTGCTTGGCATGCGGAAGGTCCCAGGTCCAATCCCCGGCATCACCAGTTAAAAGGACCGGGCAGCGGGTGATGTAAAAGACCTCCGCCTGGGATCCTGGAGATCTACAGAGAGGGACCATAGCTTAGTGAGAGTCAGAGCCTCTGCTTGGTATGCAGAAGGTCCCAGGTTCGATCCCCGGCATCTCCAGTTAAAAAGGACCAGGCAGGAGGTGATGTGGAAGACCTTGCTCTGCCTGAGTCCCTGGAGAGCTGCTGCCAGTCTGAGTGGACAATGCTGACCTTGATGGACTGAGGGTCCGATTCAGTATAAGGCAGCTTCATGGCTGTGTTTATTGGGGTGGCACTGTGGCTCAGTGGTAGAGCCTCTGCTCGGTACGCAGAAGGTCCCTGGTTCGATCCCCGGCATCTCCAGTTAAAAGGACCAGGCAGGAGGTGATGGGAAAGACCTCCGCCTGAGACCCTGGAGAGCTGCTGCCAGCCAGAGATGGCAATACTGACTTTTATGAACCAAGAGTCTGGTTCAGTTTAAGGCAGATTCATGGGCTGGGGAGGATTTATCACTAGGAGGGGCCGTGGTGGCTCACATCTGCTTGGCATGCGTTTCTCCAAGTCATCGTTTCTCCAAGCTAAAGAACGCTAAGCGCTTTAACCTTTCGTCATAGGGAATGTGTTCTGACCCTTGTATCATTCCAGTTGCCGCTTTCTGCACTTTTCCCAATGCCATAATATCCGTTCTGAGGTGTGGTGACCAGAACTGTACACAGTACTCCAAATGAGGTTGTCGCATTGATTTAATTAGGCCCAAGTTCCAGACAGGAGAACAAACGGAGTTCTGACAGACATGAAGCCACGGTGGGTTCAGGGGAAGTCGTATTGCCTTTCTGCCTTCATTTTGCAGCCTGAACCGACAGGTAGACCTGGAAGTCTCTGCTTCAGATCCCAGTGGATTCTAGAACTGCTTGAATGTATTCACTTAGTGAGGTTAACTGGTGTGGTTAGTCCAGTCCCCCCTAGTTAGCAGAGTGCTTCAATAAAGCTACAAACGCAGCAGCGTCACTTTGCCAGGTTACTCAGCTTACCAAGCTACACAGAGCCACGCTGCAAGTTTAGAAGAGAAATACTTCTCTCTCTTTTTGAGAAGTACACTTTGGCTGGGAAAGAGTAGGGACATGATAGATCACTAACTTACTAGCTAAAGGATGGAAGCAGATGGCGAGAGGCCCATCTGCCTCACGGTGCCAAGAAAGGATCGCATGTCTCTCTTTCGGTGCATGCAGGAAGAGACCTTGTCTTCAACAGAGTGAGAGAGAAGAAGGAAGGGGAAATGTTCCCTGAGAAAACAACCTGCATTTCAAAGGAGATAGTGGCAGAAGAGTAGATACAGGAAGAAAGGTCTGTGTGCCTGTCTAGCGATCTAGCCTCTCTTACCACTCCGTCTGGAGGTCTGAGACACAGGGACATTGCATCTGGGACTTCCAACATTCACTAGGCCACAAGTGAACTTGGGGTTTCAGGGAATGAACACTTCTATAACCTCCCATTCAGGATGACAGCCTCCTTTCACCTTCATGCGGAAAAGAAGAACAATACAGCCCACGGAATCTTGCTTTGCTCCATATTGCTCCTGAATCACAGAATATGGCAAAACGCTAGTCCTCAATATGGTCCCTGTGGGCGCCACCTGCCGACACGTTTCCTAGCGCCCATCGACTGTTTTTAGAAAGTGGGTGGGGCAACGTAGGACTTTTCCCCAGCAAAGCTTCCAATTGGCCGTGGGAGATTTGATTGGCGGCGCAGGTTTTTTAAAAGGTTACTTTGGCAGCAGCTGCTACCACAGCATGTCACGACCCCCAGCCTCACAACAGGGCCTCTCTGCCCGCACCTTTTGCCTCGGGCTGTCTTAGAGACACGGGCTATATATCACTCCCTTGGGGTCAGTTTAACCAGCACAGTAATAAAGGTATGTAAAACAATTTGATAGCTTTTGGTTCTTGGTAGCCGAATACCTTCGAAGGCGTGACTCATGGGCTAGAGCAGGGGTGGCGAACACGTGGCTCTAGAGCCGCATGCGGCTCCCGGCCAAAATTAATGCGGCTCTTTGCCTCTTATCATCATTTTGTATATTGTGGCTCTGTCGCGTTCCTCCTTGGTCTTGGGGGTGGCGCCCCAGTGGCCGTTGTGGCACAACGTGAGTGGGCCCCGTGAGGAGCGGCGTGGCTCTGGAGGCGAGGGTTTGGAAAAGACGGGGTAGAAAAGGACCTCAGAATGGCAGGGGGCGGGGTTGACGTCACCCCGAGCGCCCCTCTGCCGACACTCCCGCACGACCTCTGGCACGCTCCGTCTCTCTTTCCC
>NW_015167136.1:161097-165235 GCF_001447785.1 Gekko japonicus | reverse complement strand
CAGCTTCTGTCACGCGTCTCGGGCCGGGGCTCTCGCCCCCGCGCCCGAGCGCGTCCTGCGGTCATCTCGTGCAGCCGGGCATCTTCTGGGGAGGTTCGGCGTTGGGGCGCTGCCTCCCTCTCCCGGTCTTCGGCGCTGGCGTCGGCCGGTAGGTCAGGGTGTGGGGAGTTCCTCGGGGCGTCATTGTTAAAAGTATATGCTTTTGTGTGAGTGTTTGTCTGTTTTGGCAGGTCACTGCGTGGTGTGGCTCTCTGACTCTCACAGTTTAAAATTTTGGCTCTTTTTGTCGAACTTGTTAGCCACCCCTGGGCTAGAGACTCCGTCCAGTATAAAAGTATTTATTAAAAGGAAAATATAACCAAAAGGTTCAAGTAGGGGAAAGAACAAATATACAGAGCACAAACAAAACAAAGAAACCTTATCTTATTAACTACATACATACATAACCTTGAGCTCAGAGCTCACTGCAGCACTAATAGGCTTGGGTTCTTGCCAGGAACAGCTTCTCCTCTTTTCTCTGGTATGGTCCCAGTCCCAGGTTACCATGCACTCGCTTGAAAGGGTGGTGGAATCCTCTTGCATAAATCCCGGCCTTCTCCCAGCATAACTTGAACTGATGCACCAATATCTGACACAGCCTCCGGCCTTCCTTTAGCCTCCCTGGCTCTTTTGTTGGATCTGAGCTATTCCCCTTAAATAGTAGCTCAGGTGTCAGACAATTAGAGGTAATTGCTACCCAACACGTGGTGACTCTAGATCATGAGCTATCAAGATCTTGGCTAGTCACAGTTAAAGTTGACAGTTCACAGCTGCATGGAATGTTACAACTGATTATAGGTCACAGGTGTTTGCTGTCCATAGTTAACCTATTTCATACAGGTGGTTCTGCTACAACTTACTGCTGCCTTATTCATGCTAACACGTACACACGTATAGGCCTGTTACATGACACAGCACAAGAATCTTCTCTGTGTGAACTGTGGCGGCTGTTTTATGGTTGGCTTTGCCTCTGGCGGCAGTTCTTTTGTGGCGGCCGTTTTGTGGCTGCACCCACCATGTCATGTCACGGTGGGGAGAGGACCCCTAACCTAGCCTATGCCATAATATCTCTGTTGCAGCTGTATGATGCAGGGCAGTTACTAAAAAGAGACACGCCTTCCCTGAGCTTATATCGTGGCTGCAAATTCCAGGATCCTGAGCCCGGAGTCCAGGGCGAAGGGACCATCCCGGGCATCTGCCAACAATTCTGTTCCTTGGACAAGCCTTGAAGCTGCATCAGCAGAATGGGTCTAAGCATCTTTCAGTACAAACCCACAAGGTTTCCCTCTTAGAGATGTTCTCATCTGGGAAGACTCTAATAATTCTTTGCTTTGATGTGTTTTTCTACAGGTTGGCTGGTTCCCAGCAAATTATGTGGAGGAGGATTATTCGGAGTATTGTTGAGGACACAGCCCACATTGAAAATTCTGATGCCTCCTGGAACAGCCAACAGAATCAGTTTCTCTTTACCTCCAGGAGTCATTTGTGTGCAGAGACTACTGTTATTTATGAACTATCTTCCACCCCCGCTCCGCCTCTTCATCGTTTTTCTCTCATTCCTTATGTCAAATAAATGGAGTGGAATAAGAGCATGCCTGTGAATCCATCTCTGTCCAGTCCATCCCAAACAGCAAACTTCACCTTTATGGGGAGGTCAAAACCAGGGGTCATTTCCTGCGGGCGCGCACAGGAGCGGAGCTCCGGCAGTAAAGAGCCCAGGGGGCGGGCACATGCAACAAGCCCCGCCCCCTGCTCCCAGCAGCCCTCAGTCGGAGCAAGAAGCAGCCAGGTAAGTTGCAGAGCCCCCACCCCACCCCCCGGTCCAAAACAGTCCAGTGTTTTTAAGACCACGTTCTGTTCAGGTACAAGCTCTCCCTCCTCTGCCAGGACAGATCTGCGTGTCTCCCCCACCCCCCGATAGCTAGCAATCCAAAACAGTCCAGTGGAGCCAGAGCGGTGGGTGTTGCCTTCTGACACACTTCCGGTGATGTCAGGGGGTGTGGCATATGCTAATGAGTTATGCTAATGACCTCCTGCACCTCTTTTTCTACGAAATGACCCCTGGTCAAAACTATACTTATAAAACAAAAAGACTACAGAAAATTGACGATTGCTCATTGTTGCTTGGTCCAGGGCTTGCTTCCATGCCAGGGTGATTTCCCGTGGCGGTCTGGCTGCTGAGGCGATTCAGTGTGCAATTGTCATCGCAAGTGAGATTCCAGATAGCTTAGGGTAATGTGTCTTCTCTCCGTTTTTAGCTGTGGTTTTCCTTTCACACCGTATGTGCACCGAAGCCCCCCCCCCCCGTGTTCTCACATGACCCTCAGGATTCTCTATTTTAACATTTGTTAATGTTGAGGAGTGGTTAATACAGCACTGCATAGGAAGAACAAAATACTTTAAAAAAAAAACCCACTCCACATATTTGTGGCCACTTCTAACAATCCACTCTGCCCTTCCTAAAAGGCTAAGTTGTGGGTGAGTCTGTTTCCCACCCCCCAATTAAATTTTTATTTTAAAACACCAATACATACATATTATTACCATATTCAACAAAAACATTTTCCTTCTTGCTTTAACAATAAAATAACAAGTTGGATGAGTTACATTGTTTTACTTTACAACAAATCCTATATTTGCCTCGTACCTATATACCAGGGGTGGCTAACAAGTTCGACAAAAAGAGCCAAAATTTTAAACTGTGAGAGTCAGAGAGCCACACCACGCAGTGACCTGCCAAAACAGACAAACACTCACACAAAAGCATATACTTTTAACAATGACGCCCCGAGGAACTCCCCACACCCTGACCTACCGGACGACGCCAGCGCCGAAGACCGGGAGAGGGAGGCAGCGCCCCAACGCCGAACCTCCCCAGAAGATGCCCGGCTGCACGAGATGACCGCAGGACGCGCTCGGGCGCGGGGGCGAGAGCCCCGGCCCGAGACGCGTGACAGAAGCTGCGACAGGGGAGCAGGGGGAGCGTGCCAGAGGTCGTGCGGGAGTGTCGGCAGAGGGGCGCTCGGGGTGACGTCAACCCCGCCCCCTGCCATTCTGAGGTCCTTTTCTACCCCGTCTTTTCCAAACCCTCGCCTCCAGAGCCACGCCGCTCCTCACGGGGCCCACTCACGTTGTGCCACAACGGCCACTGGGGCGCCACCCCCAAGACCAAGGAGGAACGCGACAGAGCCACAATATACAAAATGATGATAAGAGGCAAAGAGCCGCATTAATTTTGGCCGGGAGCCGCATGCGGCTCTAGAGCCACGTGTTCGCCACCCCTGCTATATACTATAGAGTGGGTACTGTGTAACTATTTTTAACTTCTTTTAAAATAGAAAAGCCAACCTTATAACAACCTCCAATAACCCATGTAATATAACACTAAACAATATGCATAAGAGAAGAGAAAACTTTCACAACATTGAAGAAGATAGACAAAGACAAGAACAAGATTCTATGAAATTCACGAACTATTGTTGTTATATCCATTTCTGGTATTGAGACCATTTGGGTGAAATGAACTGAGTCTGTTTTTTAAAAATCTCTACAAGCATGAGTAATGCTGGATAGGAATAACACAATACCTTCAACAACCTTTTCTTTAAAAAAACCTTCTCATATTTGCAGAGCCTCTGATGATGCCCTCCCCTCTGTCTAAAAGGAAGGTGATTCTCTCCTGTTATGCTAATTCATAGAGTCATAGAATGTTAGAGTTGGAAGGGACCTTGCAGGTCATCTAGTCCAACCCCCTGCACTCTGCAGGAGCAGAGCCGAAAGACGGCCCTACAACATACCTGAAAGAGGGTCGTCCAGCCTCCGCTTGAAAACGTCCAGCGAAGGAGCCTCCACCACATTCCCGATGCAGACTGTTCTACTGCTCAACCACTCTTACAGTTAGGAAGTTTCTCCTGATTTTTAGCCGGTAATGACTCCCTTGTAATTCCCACCCATTAGATCTCGTCTTTCAATCGGAGCAAAAGAGAATAGATCTGCTCCATCTTCTACATGACAGCCCTTCAAATACTTGAAGACTGCAATCATGTCCCCTCTAAGCCTTCTCTTTCCCAGGCTAAACAGACCCAACTCTTTCAGCCTT
>NW_015167136.1:159717-160582 GCF_001447785.1 Gekko japonicus | reverse complement strand
GGGAGCTCCTTCCACCAGGTAGGAGCCACAACCGAAAATGCCCTGGTCCTGGTCACCGCAAATTTAACATCTCTCGGGCCTGGAATTTCCAGGAGATGACGGCCCACCACCACCACCGTAGTGCCCTTGGGGGAACATATGGAGAAAGGCTGGACCCTGGCCATAACGTTTATGTTAATTGTTATGCTAATTCTCTTCTGTTATGCTAATTATTGCCAGGGATCTTCCTGCCATCATCAAATTAAAAGAGTAACTGACCAGGACTTCACCGAAGGCCTGCAATTGCGTTGTTCCCCCTTCAGGCGCAAGAAACTGCTGAGGAAATTCCATTTTTAACAGGTTTAAAATAAGCATTTTAGGGGGGTGTTGTGTGTGAGATGAATGGACTGTTAATGGTTTGTACACAAATATAGAATGATGATGTTGTTGTGGAAACACGGGGAAAATGCACCAGTCAGATGGCTGAAACAGGGGAAATCCTTGGTGTGGAAGCAGCTAAAGTTGCTTTTGTTTTCTGAATCGTCCATGGTCATCGTAGGCCGTTGTAGCTGCAACTGTAGTCTGGACTTACTGAATTCTATGGCAACTTAACGCTCAAACACAATCTCCCCAATCTCCGTAAACCTGTTTTTACTTCTGCCTCAACTGGTAATGAGGAAGCTGCTTACATGCTAGTGAAGAGGCTCTTAGAATCTACCACTCCCTGGGGTCATTTCGTAGAAAAAGAGGTGCAGGAGATCATTAGCATAACTCATTAGCATAACTTATTTGCATATGCCACACCCCCTGACATCACCAGAAGTGTGTCAGCAGGCAACACCCACTGCTCAGGCTCCACTGGACTGTTTTGGGTTGCTAGCTATTG
>NW_015167136.1:155449-159481 GCF_001447785.1 Gekko japonicus | reverse complement strand
TTGTGTTGTTTGGGTTGCGCGGTTGGTGGGGGGGGGGACGTGCAGATCTGTCCTTGCAGAAGAGGGAGAGCTTGTACCTGAATACAACTTGGTCTGAAAGGTGCCACTGGACTGTTTTGGATTGCTAGCTATTGGGGGGGGGGACGTGCAGATCTGTCCTCGCAGAGCTTGTACCTGAAGGCGGGCCGGGGGGGGGCTCTGCAACTTACCTGGCTGCTTCTTGCTCCTCGTGGCCTGACTGAGGGCGGCTGGGAGCAGGGGGTGGGGCTTGCTGCATGTGCCCGTCCCCTGGGCTCCTTACTGCCGGAGCTCCGCTCCTGTGCGCTCCCACAGGAAATGACCCCTGACCACTCCCAATGAACTTGGAACACTACATGGCCCTCTATGAAGTGGCAGGAACCTGCATAACCAATATGGTTACCAACTCTTGGCTGAGAAATTTTGGGGGAGGAGCCTGGATAGAACGGGGTTTGGGGAGCGGGAGGGATCTCAGCATGGGCATGCCAGCCTCCAGGCGGGGCCTGGGGATCCCCTGGAATTACATCTCTTCTCCAGACTACAGAGATCTGCTCCTCTGTACAAAATGGATGCTTTGGAGGGTGGACTCTGTGGCATGGTAACTCAACGAGGTCCCTGCCCTCCCCAGGCTCCATCCACCAAATCTCCAGGAGTTTTATTTATCTGTTATTTGCATGTCTATCCAGCCCATCCCGCGAGCGGGCTCAGGGCAGGTAACATCATTATAATAAATACAATTTCAGTTTAAAACATGATAAAACATTCTAACAATTAAACCAATTGGTACAGCTTGAAACAGCATCAGTTGGCTATAAAGTTCTGGCCTGATGGTGCAGTGAGTTAAAGGCCAGTTGTCAGTGGTCCTAAAAACATCAGAGAAGCCAAGGTTGGATCAGGCCAGTTGCCCATCTAGTCCAACACTCTGTCTGTCACACAGTGGCCAGAAATACCAGGTGCCATCAGGAGGTCCACCAGTGGGGCCAGGACATTAGAAGCCCTCCCACTGTTGCCCCCCCTTAGTTCTTAGATAGTTCTTATCTATACCTTGTGGCTAATGGCCACTGATGGACCTCTGCTCCGTATGCTTATCTAATTCCCTCTTGAAGTTGTCCATGCTTGTAGCCACCACCACCACTTCCTGTGGCAGTGAATTCCATGTGTTCATCACTCTCTGGGTGAAGAAGGACTTCCTTTTATCCGTTCTAACCCGACCGCTCAGCAATTTCATGGAGTGCCCACGAGTTCTTGTATTGTGAGAAAGGGAGAAAAGTACTTCTTTCTCTACTTGCTCTATCCCATGCATAATCTTATAAACCTCGATCAAGTCACCCCTCAGCTGTCGTTTCTCCAAGCTAAAGAGCCCCAAGCGCTTTAACCTTTTTTCATAGAGAAAGTATTCCAATCCTTTTATCATTCTAGTTGCTCTTTTCTGCACTTTTTCCAGTGCTATAATATCCTTTTTGAGGTGTGGTGACCAGAACTGTACACAGTAGTACCAAATGAAATAGGTGGTCAGTAAATAGGCGGGTGACAGCAACCTCAGGGAGGCCATAGATGGCTGCCTGCTGCCTCAACCAAAGGCCTGGCGGAAGAGCTCCGTCTTGCAGGCCCTGAAGAATTGGAGGAGATCCCGCGGGGGGCCCTGGTCTCAATAGGGAGCATGTTCCACCAGGCTGGGGCCAGGACAGAGAAAGCCCTGGCCCTGGTTGAGGCAAGACGGGCATCCTTTGGGCCAGGGACCACCAGGAGGTGTTGATCTTTACAGCGTAATGCTCTTCGAGGCATATATGGGAAAAGGCGGTCCCTTAGATATGTTGGTCCCAGGCTGCATAAGGCTTTAAAGGTCAAAAACAGCACCTTGAAGCAAATCCAGTACTTAACTGGCAACCAATGCCGTTGGCGAAGCACGTCATCCAGAACCTGGCAACCCTGAAGGGAAGGGTATAAATCCAATCTCCTCCCCCCTCCTCTTGTTCTCCGTATCACAGCTCCGGGAGGTGGGAAATCCACCCCCTTTCTAGCCCTTAAAAGGGCTTTTCCCTATTCTCTGCTGAGCTGCGATATTTCAGTGCAGCAGGCTTGGTGGGGAAAGGAGGTTTCTGAGCCGTTGGGGAAAAGATGATGCCAATCGGGGAGGAGTGGGGGCCCCAGCACCAGCAGCCTGGGAATGGATGCCCCTGCCCCACTGTTGCTGTCAGGTGCCTATATGGAAGCTGCCTTCTAGTTCTATAAACCATATCTAAAATGTTTTTACTTACTTGCTTTATATCCTGGGCCTTGCTCCCGGGTAGTGGCCCCAAAAGAGTTTACGTTGTTCTCCTCTATTTTTCCCTAAAAGAGAAGTATATATTCAGCGGAAGGGAGATTTGACTCTTGAAAGCTCCTGCCACGGAAATCTTGTCCGTCTCCAAGGTGCTCCTGGACTCTGCATGACAATATGGCTACCCTCTGAAACGAAGATGAAGAAACAAATCGGTGCAGAGGCAAACGGAACCTTTAATAACTGTACAACCCCTACGCGTTTCGCCTGCAGCGTCGTCAGCGGGCATCTTTCAGATTCTCTCGATCGTACCATTATTAAAGATTCTATCTCCCTCTGCACCAATTTGTTCCTTCACCTTCGTTTTGCCTTGGCGTGGCCCTTTTCTCCTTACACTCCGAAACCGCCTAAAATATTAACACTCTAAGCAACCGTGCAGATCTTTGTGCCATTCGCTCAAGCAAACCCACGCTTGCCCTTGCACGCACAATCGTATCGCAAAGTTTCCCACAGCACGTGCCGTGATTCCTCATATCATGTGGCAATGAACAAATCCAGGTTTTCATTTCATAAGAGCATATACAGTCGGTCAGTCAGTCAGCGCTGGTTCTTCAGCGTAGTTCTCACTGGGATGGTATTCCTCAGTGGGCGTTTACCACTTCAGGCTGCTGACGGGGGTTCACATGATTGAATATCTCCCCCCAAACAAAATTTTTAAATTAATATGTTCAGAAAGCTTGGCTACAATCCTTCTCCCTGCCCAGCAGTGTCCCCTCTAAGCTGAGTTAGTGTGAGCCAGCTCAGTTTTTTAGCCTCCAGCTCACAGATTTTTGTCTTAGCTCAGGAAGGGATAGCTACTAATTTATGAAGCAGCCAAATCGCTCGCTCACAACTTTAATGCCTGTAGCTCACAAAGTACAGTTTTTGCTCACAAGGCTCCACACCTAATTTTCTATGATGTATTTTTAAAAAGGAAGATAAAATTGCATAGCTCAGTTTTACTAGATGTGATGAAAAAATAAACAAAGTATTTATCGAACTCCCCCCTCCTCAGCTCACACTAATACAGATTGGTCTAAGCTTTATTTGATCAGTAGGGTTGCCAGCCTCCAGGTGGGGCCTGGAGATCTCCCGCTTTTACAACTGATCTCCAGCTGCAGAGATCAGCTCTGTTCGGGAACTTGTATAAGGAGGATTTCTCAGTTTGCTTTGCACACTTTACAGCTCCGTCAGGACGTCTCAAAGAGTAAACATTCCAGGAGCTCAGCCAAAACAATGTCAAGAATAACTACATCAAGATTTTGTATTGTTTAGTATTATACTCATATTATCATTTACTGGCTTTGCTTATGTTCATGAAATGTACTTCATATATAATGAATGAATGCTAGTTAATACAGGAAATTTATTATAATAATACAACTAAGTGTGTTGAAGATATAGAAGACTCGCAGGGGTCATTTCCTGCAGGAGCGCACAGGAGCGGACCTCCGGCAGTAAAGAGCCCAGGGGGCGGGCACATGCAACAAGCCCCACCCCCTGCTCCCAGCAGCCCTCAGTCAGAGCAAGAAGCAGCCAGGTAAGTTGCAGAGCCCCCCCCCCGCCCCCCGGTCCAAAACAGTCCAGTGGCACCTTTCAGGTACAAGCTCTCCCTCCTCTACGAGGACAGATCTGCACTCCCCCCCCCAATAGCTAGCAATCCAAAACAGTCCAGTGGAGCCTGAGTGGTGGGTGTTGCCTTCTGACACACTTCC
>NW_015167136.1:154822-155401 GCF_001447785.1 Gekko japonicus | reverse complement strand
CACCCACTTTTACAACTCATCAGCTCCCCTGGAAAAAGTGGCTGCTTTGAAGGGTGGACTCTATGGCATTGGACCATGCTGAGGCCCCTCCCCTCCCCGTACCCCACCCTCTCCTGGATCCACTCCCAAAGTCTCCAGGTGTTTTCCAACCCAGACCTGGCCACCCTACTGATCAGCCAGGGAGGGCCGTTTGTCACTGTACCAGATCTGGGAGGCCCAGGTTCGAATCCCCACCCTGCCCTGGAAGTTGGAACCTGGCTGGGTGACCTTGGGACGGTCACAGCTTCTCAGCTCTAGCCTGTCCTACCTCACAGGGCTGTTGTGAGCGTAAAAGGGAGAGGAAGAGAGGATGCAGACCGTTTTGGCTTCCCATTGGGGGTTGGGGGTGGGGGGGAAGAGGCTGGCCCTATAAAACAATTAAATGGAAAACTTCAGGAATAAAGCTGAAGCAAGCGCTGAATGCGCGAATCCGCACGCACTCACACGTACAAGTGTCACGAATTCACGTGAAGCGCATTTGCCGAAATGCTTAAGAGACCCCCCCCGCCTCCCCCGACGGCTCCCCTCCCCCACCGCTCG
>NW_015167136.1:120253-153590 GCF_001447785.1 Gekko japonicus | reverse complement strand
CAGTTCATTCATTCATTCATTCGCCCCGCCAGGTCCGGGGCGCCGGTGCGGGAGGGGAGAGACCCAGGGGCGGGTTAAGGCTCACGGGTGCCCGAAGCACGGACCCGATCTGGGTGTCCCCCCACCCCCCGCGCCTTTCCACACTGACCCCCGCAGTCCCGCTTTAGTGGCTGACCTGTCTGGACCGGATACACAATGCAGGTGGGAGCGATACAATTTTTTTTTTTTAATTCATAGGGTAACTGTATACTGTGCAAAGAAAGCCAAGCTTGGGGTACATAAAGTTCTTTTGCTCCAGTTCGGTGTCGTGGTGAAGCGCCTGGACTCGGATCCTGGGAGGACCGGGTTCGATTCCCCCACTCCTCCAGGCGCAGCTGCTGGATGACCTTGGGCAAGCCGTAGTTCTGTCAGAGCTGTTCTTGAAAAAAGAGCCGTTTCTCTCAAGAGCTCTCTCGGCCCCACCGACCTCACAGGCAGTGCTCCCTCTACGCTGAGTTAGTGTGAGCCGGCTCACAGTTTTTTAGCCTCCGGCTTATACATTTTTGTCTTAGTTCAGGAAGGAGGGCTCCAGAGCAAATTAATGTATGCAGTAGCCAAATTGCTCATGCACAACTTTAATGCCAGCAGCTCACAAAGTAGAATTTTTGCTCACAAGACTCCACAGCTTAGAGGGAACATTGCTCACAGGGTGTCTGTTGGGAGGAGGGAAAGGAGATTGTAAGCTGCTCTGAGACTCCTTTGGGTAGTGAAGGGCAGGGTATACATCCAATCTCCTGTTCTTCTTCTTCTTTTCACCCTTTTCACCACCCTTTGGGGTGCCCCCCTTTGGCCCTGGTGCCCTAAGCACCTGCTTAGTCTGCTTAATGGTTAATCGGCCCCTGCCCGTAGCCAGGATTTTTTAATTCGAGGGGGGTCCTTTTAAATAAGTCAGGGGGCACCCCGCACTCACTCCTGCACCCCCTTCCCAAAGGAGTACCTGGGCTGGATGGGGAGTCGTCCGGGGGGGGGGGGCATTGGGCATGCCCCACTGTAACTACAGGCCTGGGGGAGGTACGGTCTAGGGGTCATCGTTACCCCCGCGGACCCTCGCAAGAAGGCGGTGGGGCTCTTCGTGGGTCCTGGTGGGTGAAGGGGGGGGGGCTCTCTATTCGGTAGCGCTCCATTCTGTGATAGAGATCCTGTGGGTAGGGATCTAGATGCATGCATGTGTATAAATGCAGGAGTACACTCTGGTGGAATAGGTACGTGCATGTATACATACAGATGCATAGGTAGGTATAGATGTATCTGTGTAGGTTAGATAGGTAGATGATACCTAGATGATAGTTTGACCGATTGATTGGTTGACCGATTGACCGTGTTGGTCTAAAGCAACGGAACAGGTTTGGGTCCAGAGCAATGCTCCCTCTAAGCTGTGAGCAAAAAGTCTACATTGTGAGCTACTGGCATTGAAGTTCTGAGTGAGCAATTTGGCTACTGCATGGATTAGTTTGCTCTGGAGCCATCCTCCCTGAGCTGAGACAAAAACGTGTGAGCCAGAGGCTAAAAAACTGTGAGCTAGCTCACACTAACCCAGCTTAGAGGGAACCCTGGTCCAGGGGTACCTTGAAGACCAGCAAACTTTAATTCCGGGGATAAGCTTTGGTGTACAGGCACGCTTCATCAGATAAATGGATGGATAGATACATAGATAGCTGCTGTTGTGGTTGCTAGCCATTCGGTCATGTCCGACTCTTGGCGGTTCTAAATTTGGACTCGAAATTTGTTCTACTGCTTCGGACCAACACAGCTGACCCACTTGTTCCTTCTAAGCTGAGTCAGTGCGAGCTAGCTCACAGTTTCTTAGCCTCCGGCTCATGCATTGTTGTCTTAGCTCAGGAAAGATGGCTCCAGAGCAAACTAATTTATACAGCAGCCAAGTTGCTCGCTCGCAACTTTTATGCCAGTAGCTCACAGAGGAGATTTTTTGCTCACAAGACTCCACAGCTTAGAGGGAGCATTGCTGACCAGATAGGTGGATGGATGGATGGATGGTTGGATGGATGGATGGATGGATGGATAGATGGATGGATAGATAGATAGATAGATAGATAGATAGATAGATAGATAGATAGATAGAGTGTGTGTGTCTGTGTTTCTATTATGCAATTTTTGCATCATTTAGAGAGCAACTCAGAAACTGGGTTTAGTCATTGGGGTTTTTACTCCCAGGAAAGTATTCTTAGGATGGCACTGTTAATGTGTCTTGTCAACACTTGCACTTGGCTTCAGTTCTGCTGTTTTTAGATTTCTGGCTCTACAGGTCAAATCCTGTTTCATTCTTCACTGAATGGCCCATTTTTTTATTGTACACAGGCTCACTCTGTGTAATCCGCCTTGGAGCCCTGGGCAACAGTGAGACTATAAAATAAATACATAAATATTGACGTCTACATAGAGCAACCCACCCCAACCCAAGGTTTCAGGATGAGGGTCACAAAATACATGTGAAAATTAAGAAGGTGGTATAAAAATGTGAACGTGCAACAGTACAGCTTAGATTCGAGACCTTAGAGACCAATAAGGTTTTTGGGCACAAGCTCTCAAGAGTCAGAGTTCCCTTTGTCAGATACTTTTGAGCTTTGACTCTTTTGAAAGCTCCTACCCAGAAATTCTTGTTGGTCTCTGAGGTGCTTGTTGTTGTTCAGTTGCACAGTCGAGTCCGACTCTTCGCGACCCCATGGACCAGATCACACCAGGCCTTCCTGTCTTCCGCCGTCCTCCGGCGTTTGCTCAACTTCATGTTCATTGCATCTATGACACTGTCTAACCATCTCATCCTTTGCCCTCCCAGTCTTCTTTGACCTTCAATCTTTCCCAGCATCAGGGTCTTCTCCAGTGAGATGAGGTGCTACTGGATTCGAATCTGGCTGTCCTGCTGCAGACTAACACAGCTACCCACCTGAAACTAACAGAAACATACCTACGAGACCGCCTCTCCCTGGCCCCTGCCTAGTGGAATGAGCTCCCATGTGAGATCAGGGCCCTGCGGGACTTACTGCAGTTCCGCAGGGCCTGCAAAACGGAGCTCTTTGGTGTGGGGCCCGGGGCGCCCCCCCCCCCCCCACAGCTTCTTTGGCCCTGACTTTTTCTGCCCAGTTTTTCTCGGCCAGTTGTCCACCTGTGGCCTGATTCTGACTAGTCATCTGACAGCTTTTATAGTTACATGGTATTTTACTGTTTTATGTGTAGACTGTTATTCTAATACTGTTTTAATTGTGTATTTAACTGTTGTACACCGCCCTGAGCCCATTGGGGAGGGCGGGATATAAATCTAAATAAATAAATAAAAGCAGTCCCATGCCCCCAAAAGCCGGCCTAAATGGGCTTTTCACTATCGCAGCACAATCTTCGCCAATGAGCCCCCCTCCCGTTATTATTTATCCTCTGAAAGATTTGCAGTTCTGATGTTCTCTCCTGTCACCCCTTTCTGCAGCTTGTCACTCCCCTTTGCTATTGCCTCCTGGGACAGAGCTCGCGCGTCTCTCATCATTAGCACTTCTTCTTTTGTAGTTTGGGTCCAGTGGCACCTTTGAAACCTACAGTTTTATTCAAGGTATAGGCTTTTGTGTGTGCAAGCACACTTCTTGAGATGCAGTGAAATGGAAGTTGCCAGTCAGTACAACCAGGTAGAGGGTGAGCAGCAAATTGGCATGCAGCATAATGAAGGTGTTTAACAGATTCAAGGACCAAACAGGAGTAACAAACTTAGTTTATATGGTTACCATTTGTTTGGGTTTTATTCCGGGGGGGGGGGTGTAGTGAAGGAAATCAATATGTCAAAAATTGGAGATGGATGGGCAGATGTATCCTTAATTGTGGAATGCTGAGTGTAATTAACTGAGACCAGTGCTCCCTCTAAGCTGTGGAGTCTTGTGAGCAAAAATTCTACTTCGTGAGCTACTGGCATTAAAGTTGTGAGCGAGCGATTTGGCTGCTGCATAAATTAGTTTGCTCTGGAACCATCCTTTCTGAGTTAAGACAAAAATCTGAGATGGAGGATAAAAAACTGTGAGCTCAGCTTAGCGGGAACACTGACTGAGACCCTGCCATTATGCCCCATCCTTCTCTCAAAGATGGAGGTCACCTTACAGGGTCTTCTTCTTTGAAGTGGGGCACTTGGCTTGAGAGGAGATGGATGGTAACCATATAAACTAACCTTGTTATTACTATTTGGCCCTTGAATCTGTTAAACATCTTCATTATGCTTTATGCTGATCTACTGCTCTCACTCTCTACGTATATGTGTGGACTGGTAATTTCCATTTCATTGTATCTGAAGAACCGTGCATTCACACGAAAGCTTATGCCTTGAATATAACTTCATTGGTCTTAAAGTTGCCACTGGACTCAAACTTTGTTCTGCTGCTTCAGACCAACATGGCTACCCACCTGAATCTCTCTTTTGTGGTGTTATTATTTTGTTGACTTCAGCTACCATGGGCAGAAGGTAGATTGTGTTCCAACATTGACGCCTAGTCCCTGCTGGTTGCTGCAAGTCTTGGATTAAGCATGGATCTTGATCCACTGAGGTCCTCCTTATGGAGCTTGCAGGAGCCCAGGATGACTTGACATACTTCATTCTGACTACTCTGTTAAGAGATGCAGAATATGCATTGCTGCCCTAGATGTTTAAAAGACATTGATGGACCATAATGGTTAGGAAAAGGAGAGCCAGTTTGGTGTAGTGGTTAAGAGAGCGGACTCTAATCTGTCAGAGCTGTTATCTCAAGGACAGGTCTCTCAGAGCTCTCTCAGGCCCACCTACCTCACAGGGTGTTTGTTGTGGGGAGGGGAAGGGAAAGGAGTTTGTAAGCCGCTCTGAGAGTCTTCCTCCTCCTCCTCTTCTTCTTCATTGTTATAAGGCTAGGGTCAGCCTCTCCCTGCAGTACAGCATACCTCGAAACATGAAGACTAAGATTATAAGATTATGCATGGGATAGAGCAGGTAGAGAAAGAGGTACTTTTCTCCCTTTCTCACAATACAAGAACTCCTTGTGGGCACTCCATGAAATTGCTGAGCGGTCGGGTTAGAACGGATAAAAGGAAGTCCTTCTTCACCCAAAGAGTGATTAACACTTGGAATTCACTGCCACAGGAAGTGGTGGCGGCTACAAGCATGGACGGCTTCAAAAGGGAATTAGATAAGCATCTGGAGCAGAGGTCCATCAGTGGCTATTAGCCACAAGGTATAGAGAGGGACTCTGGGGCAAGTGATGCTCAGTCATCTTGGTGCTTGGGGGGGGTGTCAACAGTGGGAGAGCTTCTAGTGTCCTGGCCCCACTGGTGGACCTCCTGAGGGCACTGGTATTTCTGGCCACTGTGTGATACAGAGTGTTGGACTGGATGGGCCTTTGGCCTGATCTATATGTTCTTATGAAGCTGCCTTATATTGACTCAGACCCTTGGTCCATCAAAGTCAGTATTGTCTACTCAGACTGGCAGTTGCTCCCCAGGATTTCAAGGGCAGGTTTTTCACATCACTTACTACCTGATCCTTTTCAACTGGAGATGCTGGGGATTGAACCCGGGACCTTTTGCATGCAAAGCAAGACACAGCCCTTCCCCAGACTTCCAGCTTCTTCTTCCAGATATTTTCTTCGTTATCTGAACAGAATGTCCAGGATGTCACTCTAATACACACATTTCTCCAGCCACCCCTGATATTGCCCCTTTGTCTCTATCCCCTCCTGTTTCTCATTTACGGGCAATTCTCTTCTGTGCTCTGCTCCCAACATTGTGAATAATTCTAATTATTTGGGAGAGACCAGCAAACTACTGCACCCTGTGCTATCTTAGCACAGATATCTTAGTTTTTACCATCTGAGAAGGGGGAAAAATGAAAGCTGGAAGTAGAGAATTGTTTCGTAATCAACAAAAGTATTATTTGGACAGAAACAGTCTTCTGTAGTCACAACATGACTACTGACATATTTGGATATCGAGTTAAACTTCATAACATTGAACATTGAACTCTTCAGTACTCATACATTTAATAGAATATTAATTACAGTTAAAAATCAGTTACATTTAAACAATGAATGTATGTTTGAAAATACGTTGTGTACAACTGCAAGAATATAGAGGAATTTATCTTATATTCAACTAAATCCCATCTGCTCACTCCAGTCCCCAATCCCATAGCTTGCTACAGTCACAGTATAGCTTTATAGGCTCTCAGTCCATTCCCTCTGTGTGGGCTAACCCCAGAATTGGTTTTGGCCGTATTTTTCTCCTTTAATTAGAAGTGTTGTAATACATTTGCTTCCTCTAGGTCTTTCTCTGCTCCTTCCTCTAAAGTATTATTCCAATCTACATCATGTGTAAGAAGACCTTTTATGTTGCACATTTTCTGCCGGTTTCTTTGCGTAAAGGAGGGGATATGCTCCACCCTTGCTGACTGTTCGGTCTGCATCTTCCTGGTTTTCTACATCCTAGTCCAGATTATATCCAGAAACACCTGCCCTCTTACTACTTGCAATTTGATGTAGTGCTTCAGAGCGTGTACTCTAATCTGGGAGTGTGCTCACTTCGGCAGCACATATACTAAAATTGGAACGATACAGAGAAGATTAGCATGACTCTAATCTTGGAGAACCGGGTTTGATTCCCCACTCCTTCACATGTAGCTGCTGGCATGACCTTGGGTCAGACACAGTTTTCTCAGAGCTGTTCTGCAAAGAGCAGTTCTCGAGAGAGCTGTCTCAGCCCCACCTACCTCACCGGGTGTCGGCTGTGGGGAGGGGAAGGGAAAGGAGCTGCTCTGAGACTTCTTTGGGTAGTGAAGGACGGGGTATAAATCCAGTCTCCTCCTCCTCCTCTTCTTCTCTTATAGATTTACTTCATTTACACTCCACTTTTCCTGCCAGTGGAGACTATTCTCCCCTTTCCCATTTTACCCTCTCAACAGCCCTGTGAATGACTCGCCCAGGGTCACCCAGCAAGATTCCACGCCAGAGTGGGGATTTGAACCTGGCCCCCCAGATCATCCTGAAGCTGATGGCTAACTTTACTGTACCTAGCATTTCCTAATGAATTATGCCTGCCACAAACAGATATTAGCTTCCATTGCAAATAGGGGGTGGGCGAGGAGACTACCTGGACCACAACGTTCCAGTTTCCTTCTTTTTTGGCTCTTCAACCCACCATCAACCAGAAGTGATGACTGTTTTGAGACTCCTAGCTTTATGTTCCGGTGCAATATACCTGCCGCAGAGAACCTTCGCTTCCATGGTAAATACAATGGGGAGAAGGTCTGTACCAGTGTTCCCTCTAATCTGAGTTAGTGTGAGCTAGCTCCCAGTTTTTTACTCTCTGGCTCACACATTTTTGTCTTAGCTCAGGAAGGATAGCTCCAGAGCAAACTGATTTTATGCAGCAGCTAAATCGCTTGCTCACAACTTTAATGCCAGCAGCTCACAAAGTAGAATTTTTGCTTGCAAGACTCCACAGCTTAGAGGGAGCATTGGTCTGTACATAACCCCGACTAGGATGTTGTGATTCCCTTAATTCTTGGGACTGCAACTTCCTACAGTCATCTTAAAGCTGGTGGTCAATTCTGTAATCCCTAGCTGGCCCCTAGAATGTGGATCAAGGAATCCACACAATGGGACAAGGTACAGACAGAGGGATCTTTCTGCCAATCTAGAAGGATCACCACGTTTTCCCAAAACATTAAAAATTGTGGCTGGGGGGAGATCTTGTAAGAGGCTGCTGAGCAACCTTGGCATGGAGAACAAAGAAAGGGCTGCCGTGGAGGGCCTAGAGAAAGTGTTGGTGGGGGCGAGGAAAGGATAGAAAGTGACAATGGGAGTGTCAAATTTGGGAGACCAGCAAGGAGTGGATGGAATTTCCATCCCTTGAGTCTCATGGGTCTTTGCTTGTCATTACTTAATGATGTAGGTTGTCTGAGAGCCAGTTTGGTGTCGTGGTTAAGTGCGCGGACTCTAATCTGGGAGAACCAGGTTTGATTCCCCACTCCCCACTTGCACCTGCTGGATGACCTTGGGCAAGCCGTAGTTCTGGCAAGAGCTGTCCTTGAAAAAGAGCAGTTTCTGCCAGAGCGCTCTCAGCCCCACCTCCCTCACGGGGTGCCTGTTGTGGGGCGGGGGAGGGAAAGGAGTTTGTCAGCCACTCTGGAACTCCTTCGGGGAGTGAAGGGCGGGGTATAAATCCAGTCTCCTCCTCCTACTACTACTATAAAGTCAAGGCAGGAAGCGCCTTCTGCAGATCCAGTGGGCCCCCCTCCCACTGCCCTTCAGCTGATTTTGCCAAGCCCCCTCTCCAGCCTCCATGCTGCCGGGCTGCCCCTCCAGCAGCTGCCAGGTTGACATTCAGCTGTAGGGCAGGGGTGGGAGGAGGGATCCCCCTGCCCTCCTTGACACTGTAGTTGCAGCAGTTTCTTCTGCCCTGCGGGGGGGGGGGCACCACCGTCCAGCATCAAGGCACCGAGGGTAAGGGAGAGGTGGAGGCCGCCTTTCCACTGCTAGTGGCAGTGGGGAGTGATAGAGACTGGGGGTGGGCCTCAGCAGAATCAGCTGTAGGTAGAGCAGTCCCAGCCTCCACCACCCCCTTGTCCGCACGAGCCAACCACCACCACCCATTTCCCTAACAGCGGATGGTCTGCCTATGGCCACAATTGGAGCCTGGGGTGGCACAGCGGCAAGTGACAGATGGAGGCGGCACGACAGTCAGCTGCCCCCAGCAGATGCCCTGCTTGCCTCGCTGCGAAGTCCGTCTCAGCACGCCAGGCACGCCTCCGGCTTCCTTTTCCGCAAGGGATGGTCTCTTCCAGCAAACGGTTCTCAGTGTGGGCCCTCAGAACCGCGTTCCCCTTTTTCATTTCTTTCTGGGAGCGGTGGCCTTTCTGAGCCAGGGACATTCTTGTCACCGCTCCCGACTGACCTCACGGACCATGCTGCTTTCCTTTCGGCCTCTCTTCCTGTTTGTGTCTGCCCTCTTTTCCTTTTGTTGGAGAAATTGCATGCTTTACTCAGTAGCCTCTCCCTGCCATCTTCCCTAAGGGGGGTTGTTTCTGTGTTACTGCTCCTTGTGTCCTTTGCCCAGAGTTTTTTTTTTTTTTAATCTTCTTGAGTTCTTCTCATCTTCTACCCGAAAGCTCTTTTCAGGAGGGATTTGGGGGAAAAGACTGAAATATCTATATTTTCTACAATGGTTACAAGCATATCCTTTGAGTTCAGAAAGAGTACATCGATATGCACATGCTTTATGGTGCAGTTGCAAAAATTTGTTTCTAGCATTCAGGAGTTGTTATTTGGTTCAAGATATCCTTGGCTGCACTGTCCTGAAAGGTCAGATTGGACTGCAAAGGTTGATCGATTCATTCAATTTATGAACAGTTTATTCAACAGCTTGCATCGGGGCTAGAAGTTATGGTTGCCAGGTCCCCCATGGTGGGGGAAGAGACTTATCGGCAGCAAGGTGGGCCTAGCCCAGAGTTCCAACAGCAGTGTTACTTCTGATGTGCACCAGAAGTGACATCATCGTGTCGCCAGTGACACAGGACACTCTGAGATTTGGGCAAAAGCTCTATGGTAGAAGCTGTTTTTCCCATAGGGTTTTTGCCCAGATACCAGAGCATGCGTCATTGCTGGAGACTCAATGATGTCACTTGCAGGGCATGCCAGCAGTGACATCACCATGTTGCCAGCAACATTGCTGCCATACTGGGCTTGGCCTCCCTGGCTGCCGGTGAGTCCCCCTGCTGGTCATTTGATTGACAGCTGCAGCGGGGATCCCCCATCCCTGGTAGGGGGCGGGGCTTGTCATCCCTAGTCTGAATACGTTTCTATGGGAATGGCACCTATCAAAACGGGCTTGTCCCCATCTCTGTGTTAACTTGTTCTTCAGTACGTCTTCCTGCAGGAGTACTGGCAATAATGAGCAGAGAAGCTGGTTTAATATCTAACATTAGACCCTTTCATTAGGAATCTGTTTAGGGACTACCCTCATAAATGCTTTCAGGGTGCAGACACAAGGAGAATATGTATTTTGTCAGTGGCCTTCAACCTTTCCAGTCCTGGGACCCACATGACATGGGACCAATGCTCCCTCTAAGCGGTGGAGTCTTGTGAGCAAAAATTCTATTTTGTGAGCCACTGGCATTAAAGTTGCGAGCAGGCGATTTGGCTACTGCATAAATCAGTTTGCTCTGGAGCCATCCTTCCTGAGCTAAGACAAAAAAGTGTGAGCTGGAGGCTAAAAAACTGTGAGCTAGCTCACACTAACTCAGCTTAGAGGGAACACTGTGTGGGGACCCAGTGAACGGCAAGCGGAAGCCGTGTCGTGTAGCCATGTGGCGGAAAGGCAGGGTCCTGGAGTGATGCTGTTGTGGTATCGAGGCCAGGACCATGGGCAGCAACATAAGAGAGCAAGGGCAGAAAACACAAGCCGGGGGGGGGGGGGGGATGCTATAATAAGGAACAAGTCAAGAGTCGGAAGAACCATGGAGAGATCCTCCACTGCTGAGGAAGTTCAGCCTTACTGTTGTGCTGGCAACCGTAATTTCTCTCATCATACAGAAAGAGGGAAGCATGAGGCGTGTTGGTATTGCTCTGTACACTGGTGTACTAGCAACAATGGGCCCTTCCTAAAACGCACCTCAAAATGGTGGTTCAGTAAGGGCATGCAGCCCAGGAAGTGGGTTCATCTGCAGCTCACTTGGGAATTGAAGACTGCTGTTTAACTCATCCAGCTTCTTCTGAGCTGCCTTCAAGGGCAGACCCATGTGGAGTGGAGTTCAGTAGCCTAGTTTCGAGGTCACTGTGTCATGGATCTGTATGGTCAGGTTGGCCAAGTCAGAGTAGGGAGTTATCTTCAAGGTTACTTGAAATGGGAAGGAAGCGGGGGTTTTTGCAGCTGGATTAATTTATTTTTGTGACAGTAATGCTGGGTTTAGTATAACCACTGGGCTTTCAGTTGAGTCAGCAAGGGTCAGCTGAACTCCATAAAATATGGAAAGCTCACTATCATTCAAGACCTCTGCTTTCCCAACCAGCATTACCCCTCTGTCTCTTCTGATTTTCTTCTCGGTGGAAGTCCTCAGCCTCTATCCCCTGTTGTTGGCCCTCCAGAGGAACTGGCTGGCCACTGTGTGAGACAGGATGCTGGAGGAGATGGACCCTCACTGGTCTGACCCAGCAGGGCTCTTCTGATGTTCCTATCAGGGGAAGGCCTCTGTCTCTAGGCCCTGTTGCTGGCCCTCCAGAGGAACTGGCTGGCCACTGTGTGAGATAGGATGCTGGAGGAGATGGATCCTCACTGGTCTGACCCAGCAGGGCTCTTCTGATGTTCCTATCAGGGGAAGGCCTCCGTCTCTATGCCCTGTTGCTGGCCCTCCAGAGGAACTGTTTGGTCGCTGTGTGAGACACAGTGCTGGACGAGATGGACCACTGGTCTGACCCAGCAGGGCTCTTCTGATGTTCCTATCAGGGGAAGGCCTTGGCCTCTATCCCCTGTTGTTGGTCCTCCAGAGGGAACTGGCTGGCCGCTGTGTGAGGCAGGATGCTGGACTAGATGGACCCTCACTGGTCTGACCCAGCAGGGCTCTTCTAATGTTCATGTGTACTAAGGGCTTTCCTTACGTGAAGTTTAAATAGCATGGGGAATAGGATGAAGCCTTATGGTACCCCACAGGACGCATCCCACACTGATGACAATTTGTCTCCAGTTGCAACCCCCTTGGAGTCTGATCTGTAAGAAATTATTTAAACTAATCCAAAGTATATCCCCAATACCTACTTCTACCTCAGTCTTCTCAAGGATATGGCATGGTCCACAGTATCAAAGGCTGCTGATAAATCCAGTAAGACCAACATAGAGGCATGGCCCTTGGCTACATACAGATGGAGATCGTCATCTAGATCCATCAGTGCAGTCTCCATCCCGTAACCTGGCCAGAAACCAGTCCAGAAGATGTGAGTTATCCACCTGAAGTTACTCTACAACCACCTTCTCGATCACCTTACCCAGAAAGGACAGATTAGAGATAAGGTGATAATTGGCCACATCATTTCCCCTCATCTGTGGTTTTTTAAGTGTCGGACAGATAACTACTCCCTTTGAGTGGCCAAGGAAAGGTGCCCTGAGTCATTGATTGATTTATGATGGACATCAAAGTGCTCGTTAATGTGGTCCTTACATAATAGCAGCCAGGGTGGACATAGATATGTCAGTATCCAGTATGGAAATGTCAAAATTATCCATGAAAGGCCTTTGTTCTCTCTGAAATACATTACAGTCAGCATCCAAATCCAAACACAGCGGAGAGATTTTATCAGCAAAGAAACTTTGCAAAGACGTCACAACTAATTACCTGTTCCTGAGAGAACGTAGAGGCTCAGAGTTAGGAGTTAGCAAGTGCCAGACTACCTTAAATGGCTATGTAGGTCTTGACCTAGCTGATGCAATGTCAGCAGAGAAGGAAAAATTTCATTTCTGCTGTCACTGCTGCCTCGATAGTCTTCCAAATTGTTTTACTTAATTTATAGGAGAAGAAGAGAAGAGAGTGGATTTATACCCCACCCTTCACTACCCAAAGGAGTCTCAGAGCGGCTTACAAACTCCTTTCCCTTCCCCTCCCCACCACAGACACCCTGCGAGGTAGGCAGGGCTGAGAGAGCTCTGACAGAAACTGCCCTTTCAAGGACAGCTCTGACAGAACTATGGCTTGCCCAAGGTCATCCAGCAGGTGCAAGTAGAGGAGTGAGGAATCAAGCCTGGTTCTCCCAGATCAGAGTCCACACACTTAACCACTACACCAAACTCTTCTTTCTCCCCAGTGGGGACCCAAAGTCTTTTCTCCTCTCCTCCATTTTATCCTCTCAACAACCCTGTTAGGTGGGTTAGGCTGATAGGGTGTGACTGACCCAAGTACACTGTAACATGCTTTGTTGGATTCAGTCCTGAGTTTCCACCCAGGCCTCTTCAGATGACCTGGCTCCTTAGTAAACCATGGAGATGTGTTCTTTCTCAAGGATGGGAGAGAGGAATACAAGAGGCAAACTTGTGGATTGCTTCCAGCAAGCTTCATGTTCCAAGCACTGGCTGCAGCCTCAACAGAGCATTCATTCAGAATCCTAAAATCCTCCAGAACATTCTGGAACCCTTGAGGATCTATGGGCCTCTGTGTGTGGACCATTTTAACCTCCCCCGCCCCCTGTGGAGCATTGGTGCCCTATTCTCCCTTGCCTTGAGTAGACAGTGTTCAGACAGCCTACAACAGGACAACAACTCCAGACAGGAGTGCAGTTTTGTTCCTCTCCAGTCTGGTATTGTACAGTATTAAAGAGTATTGTAGAGTATTAAAGAAGAGGCAGCAGAGATAGGGGCCTTGCTTCAGCATCTCTCGAGAGCCAGTTTGCTGTAGTGGTTAAGAGCGCAGACTCTAATCTGGGAGAACCGGGTTTGATTCCCCACTCCTTCACATGAAGCTGCTGGAGTGACCTCGGGTCAAGTTCTCTCAAGAGCAGTTCTCTCAGAGCTCTCTCAGCCCCACCTACCTCACAGGGTGTCTGTTGTGGGGAGAGGAAGGGAAAGGAGATTGTAAGCTACTCTGAGACTCTTTGGGGTCGTGAAAGGCAGGGTATAAATCCAATCTCCTCTTCTTCTTGGGATGGGGCAGAGGTTTATTAAGTAGCAAGCACCCTTACCAGTCACTGACCATCTTTGCAATCTCCCACCTCCATATCTCCTGGCTCCCATCTGCTCCGAAATAATCCTACCCCATGTAGAAGCTGCCTGCCACCAAAACAACTGAGAACCCCCTTCCCCCTGTAATCAGCATGCTGCCACCCACAAAGAAGCCATTAAGCAGTCCAGGACTAAATTAGTGATGTGCCAAAGCCTAACCACGATAAGGCTGTTGTCTGAGTCCATTGGGTGTTCAAAGGTATTTATTTTCCCTCATTCAGCTCCAACTTTCCCTGTTGGGTGACTCATTTCTGTTAGTCCTTCCAGTTAGTGGTGTAGCATCTTATTTGCATTTATTAAATAACCCCCATGGATATTTTGGGAAGCAATGCCAGAGTGTTCTCTCGTGTTCTGCAGTTCTGGAGATACAACAGGTCCTGATTTGTGAAGCTGCATCCTGTTGTTAACAACTGAAGCCTACAGAACATTTATGTAATACCTAATTCCAAACGTGTTTACCCAATCGAAGCCACTCAGCTAGGAGAGCATTAGTTTCAACATCTCACAGTGTTTCGTTTCATCCCCTAAGGAAAGAAAACTGACAAGATCCCATCGTTTTTCGGCTGTCTATATTAGAATGCCGCCTGTAATTTAGAATTCTGCAGACTATGAAATGTACACATAAAATCCCATAAAAATATCAGAAGAGCCCTGCTGGATTAGACCAGTGAGGGTCTATCTAGTCTAGAATCCTGTCTCACACAGTGACCAGCCAGTTCCTCTAGCATTTGTATTCAGAGGTTCTGGTGTCTTTGGATATGGAGATTCCCTTTAGTTACCACAGCTGGTAGCCATTAATGGACCTATCCTCTGTCTGTCTAACCCCCTTTTGAATACTCATGGCCATCACTGTGTTTGCCACAGTGAATGCCACAATTTAATAACTGGTTGAGTAAAGACATATTTCCTTTTGTCTGTCCTGAACATAACTCAATTGGGTGATACTGAGTTCTAGTAGTCTGAGAGAGAGAAAACTATCTCCCTCTCCACCCCGTGGATAATTTCATAAACCTTTGTCATGTCCCCCCTCAGTTGCCTTTTTATACAGTGAAAAGTCCCAGACGATTCAGCCTGCCCTCGTAGTAAACATGCTGTAACCAGTGTTCCCTCTAAGCTGAGTTAGTGTGAGCTAGCTCACAGTTTTTTAGCCTCCGGCTCACACATTTTTAGCTCAGGAAGGATGGCTCCAGAGCCAACTAATTTATGCAGTAGCCAAATCCCTTGCTCACAACTTTAATGCCAGCGGCTCACAAAGTAGAAGTTTTGCTCACAAGACTCTGCAGCTTAGAGGGAGCATTGGCTGTAACCCCTTAATCATCTTGGTTGCCCTCTTCTATACTTGTTCCAGCTCTGCAATATCCTTCTTGAGGTGTGGAAAACAGATCTGTACATAGCATTCGAAATGAGGCCACACCCTAGCTCTGTACAAGGGTTTTACAGTATTGAGTATTTTAATTCTCAGTCTTTACTAATAATTCACAGATGGAGTTTGCATTTTTCACTGCTTTTACACCCTGGGTCAACGTTTTCATTGAGCTATCCACTACAACCCCAAGGTCTTTTGGTCTCAGCCAGTTCAGACTCTATTAGCATATATTTAAAATTAGAATGGACTCACACCTTAACATAGGGAGGGGTTGTGTGTATATCAGCGAAGCTGAGAGCAATACTGTAAGGAGTTTGGATTCTGTCAAGAAGAAGAAGAAGAGATTGGATTTATACCCCGCCCTTCACTTGGAGTCTCAGAGCGGCTTACAAACTCCTTTCCCTCCCCCTCCCCACAACAGACACCCTGTGAGGTGGATGGGGCTGAGAGAGCTCTGACAGAGACTGCTCTATCAGGAACAGCTGTGCCAGAGCTTGTGAGTGACCCAAGGTCACATCAGCAGGTGCAAGTGGAGGAGTGGGGAATCAAACCCGGTTCTCCCAGATTAGAGTCCGCACACATAACCACTGCACCAAGAGGCCACGCTCCAAGCAGAGTCACTCAAGGTGGAGTGGTCGCAGCTAAGACACCAGACTAAGTTGCTTCCACCCCCTTCATGAATCAATGGCCACATCAGCAGAAGAGAAGAGATAGTTCTGGTGGTGATGCAGGGGCGGAACAATCCTTGAAGGGTAGTGTAATGATTCCATGTTTTTGTGTGTATGTTTAAATGTTGCGTTTGACTGCAGTAATGTAAGGAGAGCGATGGGGGAGATGAGTGTGCTGTGATTGGTTGATGACAGAGAGTTTGGGAGGAGGGGTGTCTGAGAGGAGTGTGTGTGTGTGTGTGTGTGTGTGTGTGTGTGTGTGTGTGTGTGTGTGTGTGTAACCCACTAAGGTCCTAATATCTGCAGGGAGAGTGGGCAGGTTCAGTCGGTTTTGACAGCGGAACTCCCACCTATGGTTATTAAGAATATGTAACTGCTGTTACTACACATGTACTTAAACACAGACATAAGAAAGGCAATACAACCAATGCACTTTAACATTTAAAATAAACTCTTTATATAAACAAAGCATGGAGGTTTTCATATAAATCCTCATTCACTCCTGGTTGGTTGCTATTACTTCATAGCAATGAATCTTCAGGATGTTACTGAGTACAGATATCTTCAGCATCCACAAGGATGCACAGAACAGAAAAAAATACTAAGCATATAGATAATACATATATTGTAGGTCCATATGTTGTAAGCTCACAGATACTGGAACAGCATATGAGGTTTCCAGGCTGTATTTGGGATGCTGCAGCTCTTCTCAGTTGACTTCAGAATTTACCTGCAATAATTCAAGGCAGGCCTTAACACAGCAAAGTCTATATAGGCCTCTCCCCAAGATGTTGCCTCTTTCTGGGCCAGGCTGAACTGCTGGCTGCTTTAACAAACAGAATACTAAGGAAGATGTTTTAAAGGATCAATAACTATAAAATTACATATTTTCACAATCATATGAAATTACTATTAAGTATCTTAATAGTCCCAAACCAACATGTAATAACTTCCCAAGATGTAACTTCACCTTTGTTTGAAAGAATCTCTAATAATTACATTGGTTAACAGCATTTACCTGCAATAATTCAAGGCAGGCCTTAACACAGCAAAGTCTATATAGGCCTCTCCCCAAGATGTTGCCTCTTTCTGGGCCAGGCTGAACTGCTGGCTGCTGTGAATACCCAGCCGCCTTTAGGGAAGGCTACAAGCACTGAGCATGCGCATTAACTAAGTATAGAAGGGGGGAAAGGGAGTTAATTGCCACACCACCTATTGGCAAAAGCAGGCGTGCCTGATCCCTGTATGCTGTTAACAGCTACAGAACTGCATGGGTTACATGTGTCTATGAGGAGATTCTGTGATATAAGAGAGAGAAGTATGGGAGAGTTTTGAAGAGAGTCTGTGTGACTCTGAGATGTTTTATGACAGAGTTCTGTGTGTGAAGTTTGAAGAGACAGCATGGTCTGTGTGACTATGGAATTCTGAGTCTAATTCTGTGTGAATAAGACCAACAGTTTAGTCTGTGTGACTAGAGAGTTGATTCTATTCAGTGTCAATAAAACAAAGAGACTAGCCTGTGTGGCTATATATATGTGTGTATAAGCCTGTCAGAGTGGAGTTTGAGAGACTGTTTGTAGCACCAAGCTTTCTCAGTTATATTTACAAGTTCCTTTCGTCAGCAACTGTTCAAAATAACCAGAAACCGTAAAGGTAATACCGTCTCCCCAATAAGCAAGCACCTCGCAGGGTAACTACTGGGCAGCATCAGTACTGGAAGGTGACACTAACAAATAATCTTTCAGAGACAACAATGGTGCCACTTTAGCTAACCCTGGTTAGTACTGCAGAGAAGAAGGCAGTGGTAAACTACTTCTGATCACCTCTTACCCTAAATTCCCTTTGAGGAGACAATCCAAATTGAAAAGTTATAGTTGTTTTTAAAAGAAATGGGTATGTGGCAACATCTGATTGTTTTGATGTGCAACCTGTACTCTGGACAAGAGGCTACCATGAAGATAGAACATGGAGAAGCACAACGCTTTCCAGTTGGCAAAGGTTGTCAGACAAGGATGTCTTTTTCTCTCCCTATCTGTTCAGTCTGTATGCAGAACAATATCTGGAAAGATGAAGGTGGAGTGAAAAATTGATGGAAGGAACATTAACTGTTTAAGATATGCAGATGACACCACATTAGAAGAAGAGAAGAAGAGATTGGATTTATGCCCCGCCCTTCACTTGGAGTCTCAGAGCGGCTTACAAACTCCTTTCCCTCCCCCTCCCCACAACAGACACCCTGTGAGGTGGATGGGGCTGAGAGAACTCTGACACAAACTGCTCTTTTTCAAGGACAGCTGTGCCAGAGCTTGTGACTGACCCAAGGCCACATCAGCAGGTGGAAGTGGAGGAGTGGGGAATCAAACCCGGTTCTCCCAGATTAGAGTCAGCCGCTCTTAACCACTACACCAAACTGGCTGTCATTACTGGCAGAAGATAGTGAAGACTTGAAATGACTACTGCTGGAGGGTAAAGCGGACAGGGCCAAGGGAGGGTTACAGCAGAACGTCAAGAAGACAAATAGTAGTGACTACTGGGAAAGTACACAACTTCAAGGTTGACGGTTAAGAAACTGAAATTGTTCAAGATTTTCTGTTCCTTGGCTCCATCAGCAACCCAAAGGGAGACTGGCAACCAAGAGGTCAGAAGGAGATTGAGACTGAGAATGGCAGCCATGAAGGATGTATAAAAGATGGATGTGTTGCTGGCGACCAAGATCAATCAATCAATCAAATCAATCACTTCATTACAACAGTCAGCGACTGGCAGCACAGTTTGATTAAGAAATGCAAAAGCCAGCAACCAGCAATACAGTTGGGTTGAATTTTTTTTAAAAGATAACAAGAGATAAAATTAAGTCTTAGAAACATACAGAATCATGCCAAATAACTACAAAGTCATGCTGCTAAAAGGGATTTTCGATGCTTGTAAACCTGAGCACAGAATTTAGTCACCTGTCGAGTAGTCTGGTGGTTTCTATCTTGACAGAAGATAATGAAGCTTGATTTTATTTGATCTCCCAGGAAATCTTTCTAGCGGTGGGTTAAGACTTTCCGATCGGACCTTTGTATAGTTAGGA
The DNA here is from genome assembly GCF_001447785.1 of Gekko japonicus. Taxonomy (NCBI): domain Eukaryota; kingdom Metazoa; phylum Chordata; class Lepidosauria; order Squamata; family Gekkonidae; genus Gekko; species Gekko japonicus. The sequence goes on along the minus strand of NW_015167136.1, from coordinate 134,731 downwards.
CAGTTTTAAAAAATGTGTTCTATAGAGTCAATTTCACCCAGAGAGCAAGAACAGAGCCTTAAGGGGTAACCTCCCTTCCAGCACTGCTGAAGGTAAAGTCGAACTTCTAGCCAGTGTGAATGCCCTTCTGGTGTTGGGCGACCAAGATCAGAATAATCCATACCATATTATTCCCATTCCTAGATCCGCCCTTCACTACCCAGAGGAGTCTCAGAGCGGCTTACAAACGCCTTTCCCTTCCCCTCCTCATGACAGATACCCTGTGAGGTAAAAGAAGAAGAAGAAGAGATTGGATTTATACCCCGCCCTTCACTACCCAAAGGAGTCTCAGAGCGGCTTACAAACTCCTTTCCCCTCCCCACAACAGACACCCCGTGAGGTGGGTGGGGCTGAGAGAGCTCTGACAGAAACTGCTCTTTTTCAGGGACAGCTGTGCCAGAACTATGGCTTGCCCAAGGTCATCCAGCAGGTGCAAGTGGAGGAGTGGGGAATCAAACCCGGTTCTCCCAAATTAGAGTCTGCACACTTAACCACGACACCAAACTGGCTCTCTGCATCTGAAAATGTTTGATATCTGTCAAGGAGATCAACTGAATGGTGTGCCTGCAGAGAGCCATGTAGTGATTTGTTGAAGAACAGTGTACAAAGTATTTTTCAGACTATTGTAAGCCAAAAAGACATATTGTTGACTCGGGAGGAGAGGGAATAGGTACAAGGGTGGCGAACAGGGTGAAGAAGTGTGCATTGGAGAAGCAAAGGATGTAAAGGAATGAAAGTGAGCAAGATGAGAATTTAAGCTGCTTCTCAGAAAAAGAGAGTTTGAAAGAAGAGAGATGCAAGATTGTGTTGGTGTTTTAGATAGGGATTTGCACTTGGATACATTCAGTCCCCCAAAAAAGGTTTTTTTCAGGTATATTCAGACTCTGGGTACACATTAGAGAATTCTAGTCAATACCACTATTCTAATCCCAAGTATTTCTGGAAATATTTGGGAATATTCATGGCCAGTGTTTTAAAGCACCAAACGAGGGTTTTTGGCAACATGAGGGGGGAGGGACGAGGGAAGCAGCTCTCATGGGCAAATGGGATCAGCATGTTAGGGGGAATGTGCCCGGTTCCTTCTGTTGGGATTCCCTGGTTTGATATTGGTAATTTTGGGCTTGCTGCCACATTGACCTTAGGTTCTGGTTGGCTTCTGTGGTTCTTGACATTGGTTCTGTTGGGCTTGCAACAGTGCCCCCCCCCCCCCCGCTTAAATTCCCTTCCTCGACCACGCCGACCAAGCAACAGTAATCCATGCCATGGACTACTGTGATGCTCTCTACATGGGGCTGCCCTTGTCGCTGCAGCTAGTGCAGAATGCTGTAGCCAGGCTTTTGATGGGTCTCCCCAAGTGGGAGTATATCCAGCCTGTGCTGCAGCAATTGCACTAGCTGCCAATAGCATACGGAATCTGCTTCAAGGTGCTGGTTCTTACCTTTAAAGCCCTATTTGGCCAGGGTCCAGCATACCTGCAGGACCGCCTTTCCCCATATATACCCGAGAGAGCACTTTGGTCGGGGTCTCAAAATCAATTGACCCTCCCTGGCTCAAAAGAGGCCAGGCTTGCTACTACCAGGGCCAGGGCTTTCTTGGTGGCGGCCCCATCCTGGTGGAACGAGCTTTCGGAGGAGATCAGGGCCCTGCGGGACCTTTTGCAGTTCCACAGGGCCTGCGAGACGGAGCTCTTCTGCCAGGCTTTCAGCTAGGGAGCCGCCACCGTTATAGAGCCCTGGCTCTTGGCTTTAACATCCAGCCTGAGCCGCAGGAAGATCTGGAGCAGTAGGATTTTTAGAGAGGACACTGAAAGAAGCCATCTTGAGTAACTATCTTCAGCACTTTATGAAACTGTATTAATAATGGAATTGTTTTATATGGTTTTATGGGGTTTTAGCTGTATTTTATGTACTGATGGTGAGCCGCCCTGAGCCTGCATTGTGGGGAGGGTGGGGTGTAAATATAATAAATAAATAAATAGGTTTTGCTTGGATTCATTGGTTTGACATCGATTGTGGTGGGCTTGCCACATTGGCCTGCGGTTCTGTTGCAGTTATCTAGTTTGCCTTTGTTTCTTCTCAGTTTGTTGGCTCTGTTTGCATTGGAAGGTTTTGTGCCAGTGGTTGCTTTGCTTGCTCTTGTATGTTTGGCTATTCTTTGCCCTGGAGAAACCACGGGACCCCCCCCCCCCCAGGAAACCATGGAGGAGGGCCGGGGGCACTTTGTTTAGGGACCCATATAACTTAATACCATGTTCCAATTCACATGAAAATTGGGTATCTTCAGGGGACAGGCAGCACTAACTCTGCTGTAGTTTTAGTGACATTTGCTCAAAAAAACTGCCCTACCAGCCCCCTGGAAATATTCCCCATAGAGAACGATGGCCTCGAATAATTTTGGAATCCCGAAAAACTCCAAAACCCAGATACTAAACCAGTATTTGGGACCCAAGTAACCCAGAATACAGATGATTATACCCTCCCTGATTTCCAGATCTAAAAAATACCAACTTTTCCCCCCTGGTGCACAAGGGATTTGAAGCGGAGTATTGCCTTCTCCATCCCTACCAGGTCAGCTTGCACCTCAAAGGTGGGTGGGTGTGTCAGTCTTCTTTCTAGGAACTAAAGAGAACCTTGGATGTTTTCTTGCTCTGTAATTGACTTTGACCCTTCTTGTGGGGAATGTGTGAACAGAAATGAATGTTTAAAGATCTTATTCCCCGGTATTGAAATATAGTAGTTCTTGAGGTTGGGTATGACCTTGAAGGGGCTTAACGATGCACAACATTTAAGCAGAATTCTAACTGCAACATTTTCTTCAACAGCATCGGCAGTCGGAAAGAAGAACCCTCATGGTCAAACAGGAACTTCTGCTATGAGTTAGCAAGACATTGATGTTGACAGGTAGGTGTAATAAAATGAAAAATAATTGAAATTGCAGGGTTTTTTTTAGAAATGAGGGGAATCTATAATAATAAAAGATGTCAGGTTTTTCTGTCCATCCATTGCTCCATGACTTGGATAGCTTATTAGAAAATAAAGTTAGGAGTTTCAGAATTGGCTACCAAGTTGAGGATGATTGATGGGAGCTGCAGTGCCAAACGTGAAGAGAAACGGAACATGTTGGCCTGGGTGTTATCTCCAGAAGTTCCCCTCCCACATTTGCAATGGAAGCTAAGGTCTGTTTTGGTGTGCATAATTAAGCCGAAAATAAAGCTGCCAACTTGATTGTCTGCCAGCTTGAACTATGAAAGAAGGGTCTGATTATTATTATTTTTTTGCATAGAACACCTTTTATTAGGGTTAACCAAAAAGACACATAACACTACACAAGCTTGTGAGGACACAACTGTTCAGTCTGATCATGCCTGCTTTGTAAGGCAGACAGATAAGCAATTAGCCTAAATTAATTGCAGAGACGGTGTCACCCAACTGTACATTTTCTGGGAAGCTGAGTTCAGTCCATGTCATCCTTTCAATGAAACATAGAAAACACCCCAAATTGTCCCAAATACATGCTGAAGAGCAACAGGAAACACTTTATAGTCTCTCTTTACAGTGTTTGTAATACATTTAAGGTGTTGCATAAGCTAACAGGCAAGAAGAAGAGGAGACTGGATTTATACCCGCCCTTCACAACCCAAAGGTGTCTCAGAGCGGCTTACAGACTCCCCTTCCCCCTCCGCACAACAGACACCCTGTGAGGTGGGTGGGGCTGAGAGAGCTCTTGACAGAAACTGCTCTTTTTCAAAAACAGCCCTTATCAGAACTACGGCTTGCCCAAGGTCATCCAGCCAGGTGCAAGTGGAGGAGTGGGGAATCAAACCCGGTTCTCCCAGATTAGAGTCCGCGCACTTAACCACGACACCAAACTGGCTCCATAAAAGTCAAGGTTTAAGAGAACGCAGGCTCACCTTGGTCAAAGTTAGCCTAACCACGTGCTTCCTTCAGGCAGTGCTTTTAAGATCAGACCCGAACACCATGGATGGAAGGGTCTTATGACGCAGTGTGCATGGGGGACCCTTCTGGCTCCCCCACAGCCTCTGGTGCCCAGGATGGTGTTGCTGGTGTGTTGTGGGCTGACCTGGAGGCAGGGACCAGGAGACCCTCAGGTCAGGGAGAGAGGAGGCACAGTTGGCATCAAGCCATGGCTTGGCCTCGGACCGGGCCTCAAGAAGAGGAGGACGGTGACCAAGCTTCAGGGGAGGAAAAGAGCCGTTGCGCGGCTGCAGGTCTCAACAACACTGGGACTGTGGCAAGAGGTTTTTTGAGGAGGCCGTGGATGATAACGGTTCCATTCTGTGAAGGAATCTGGAGGGGACCATCCATGACCTGACGATGGGCGCTGGAGGCCAGACGTCTTTGAAAGATGTCTTCAAAGCGTGGTCTTCTAGTGGTTCAAAGTGGCGGACTCTAACCTGGAGAACCGGGTTTGATTTCCCCCTCCTCCACAGTCACAGTTCTCTCAGAGCTCCCTCAGCCCCGTCTACCTGCCTCACAAGGTGCTTGTTGCGGGGAGAGGAAGGGAAGGCGGTTCCAAGCCGCTTTGAGGCTCCTTAATGCAGAGGAAAATGCAGTATAAAAACCTGCTCTTCTTTTTCTAGGGGGGAAAAAATGATCCCCAATAATTACATGCAAGTCTAGCAATTGAGTTTTTTTTAATCTGTCACTTATTTCCAATCACAGTTTCCTTGCAAAGCTAAGGTGATGGGCATGCCCAGTAATGCGAACACTTTGGGAGCACCACCTGTTCTCAGCACTTTCTCATAGCGTATCCCCGGGTGGTGATTGCTTTCAGAACAGTGTTGAACCCCCCCCCCCATACCCCCTCTGGTCCTCATCACAGGGCCTACTGCAGGTGCCTAGTCCACGAATAACCTGTTTGTCATCCATTAGAGCAAGGGCCTTCTCCGTGGCTGCCCCTGCCCTCTGGGACCAGCTCTCTGAGGAGGTTCGAGCCCTGCGGGATCTATTCGGGTTCTGTAGGGCACGCAAGGCTGCCTTGTTTTCGTGCAGCGTTTAATTAACCAAGAGAATGGGTGAGCCGGCCGGCCGGCCAGATTTGTCCCAGAGCGGCTGAATTTTTAATTAGAATCTGCCTTATTGTGTTTATTTGTATTTATCAGTTTTATTATCTTATTTTACGTTTTAATGCTATGTTGTGTTATGTTGTGAACTGCCCTGAGCCCTCTGCTGGGGGGGTGGGGTCCAGGTTATAAATAAAAAAACTAAATGTGCCATGCTGTTGACTCCTGATTATATTTCATTAATAACTACAAAATTACCACGCATTATTCCTAAATTTCTATTCTGGCATGTATTTATTATTAGATTTTTACCCCGCCCTCCCAGCAAAGCCGTCTCAGGGCAGCTTACTCAACCGGTATAAAACACTGCAATGTAACAATAAAATATACAGTATAAGAGCCATCAATACACAATTTAAAACTATAAATATTACAACATATTAAAGTGCTAGTGTATAATATTAAACCTGTTAAGGTGCCTGAAAGAATGATATTTTGTATGTAAAATATTGAACAGTTATAATGAGTCCTAGCTTCTTGTTTGTTTTGTGTTAGTATGTCTTGTAAACTGTGATGTTTGTCTATTTTCTCTGTAGAAAACTAATATGTGTGTGTATGTATGTATGTGTGTGTGTGTGGATATTTACTCTTTTGCTAATGATAAATTCTTCTGCCCTAGGATATTATTTGGAACGTCGCTGAAAATGTCCACTCCCGATCCTCCGATGGGAGGAACGCCTCGCCCGGGGCCTTCTCCCGGGCCCGGGCCCTCCCCTGGTGCTATGCTGGGCCCCAGTCCCGGACCATCCCCTGGTTCTGCACATAGCATGATGGGCCCCAGCCCTGGGCCACCATCAGCGGGGCACCCAATACCACCACAGGGGCCTGGAGGTTATTCTCAGGACAACATGCATCAGATGCATAAGGTAAGGAACTGGAACACTGCTGTGTGTGCATTTCTGGTGGCATCTTCTCATTTCCTTCGTTCCTTTTCCGTTACACAGGAATTGACAAACAGGACGTCGGCTGTGTTGTCTCTCTCTTCCTTCTTCTTCCCGCTGATGCATATGAGAACTCCTTCGTGGTTTTAAGTGCCCTCTAAGAACATAAGAGAAGCCAGTGTTGGATCAGGCCAATGGCCCATCTAGTCCGACACTCTGTCACACAGTGGCCAAAAATACCAGGAGCCATCAGGAGGTCCATCAGTGCGGCCAGGATACTAGACGCCCTCCCACTGTCCGTCCCCCCCCAAACACCAAGAATACATAAGAACATAAGAGAACGTAAGAGAAGCCAATGTTGGATCAGGCCCGTGGCCCATCCAGTCCAACACTCTGTGTCCCACAGTGGCCAGAAATACCAGTGCTCTCAGGAGGTCCAGCAGTGGGGCCAGGACACTAGAAGCTCTCCCACTGTTGCCCCCCCCCCCAAGCACCAAGAAGACAGAGCATCCCTTGCCCCAGAGTCCCTATCTATCCCTTGTGGCTAAGAGCCACTGATGGACCTCTGCTCCATATGCTTATCTAATTTTTTGAAGCCGTCCATGCTTGTAGCCGCCACCACTTCCTGTGGCAGTGAATTCCATGTGTTAATCACTCTTTGGGTGAAGAAGGACTTCCTCTGAGGTTTCAAGTGTGATTTTGGAAATTAATCTGCTTTAATTTCAGAGGGTGACTGTGTTGGCCGGCAGTAGAGCAGTTGGAATCCACTCCAGTAGCACCTGAGAGACCAACAAGATTTTCGGAATGTGAAGGGAGCTTTGACTCTCAAAATCTCATGCCCTAAAATTCTTGTTGGTCTCTAAGGGCTTTACGGGATTCAAATCTAGCTAGTCTGCTTCAAGTGGCATGAACTATATGTTGTCGAAGGCTTTCGTAGCCGGAATTCATTGGTTGTTGTTGATTTTCCGGGCCTTATGGCCGTGGTCTTGGCATTGTTGGGCCTGATGTTTCGCCAGCAGCTGTGACTGGGTCCTCAGAAGTATAACACGGAAAGATGGAGCACTCTCTGTGTCAAGGTGAGAAGAAAAGTGGTAGGCAGGTCATTATCTTGTAGTAATTCCCCAGGCTGTGACATGCTAATGGAGGAGCTTTCCTGAGGAGGTCCTGTCCTGAAAAACACAAAATGCTCTACATCTTACAACAGCACTTCAGATAAGTTTAGAATTTCAACAGCCCATCCATATGCCAAAGAACCTCCTCAGGAAAGCTCCTCCATTAGCATGTCACAGCCTGAGGAACTCCTACAAAGATAATCTGAGCCCTACCCCACCTTCCTGAGTAGATATAAATTACCTGCCTACCATATTTCTTCTCACCTTGACACAGAGAGTACTCCATCTTTCTGTGTTACACCTCTGAGGATGCCAGTCACAGCTGCTGGCGAAACGTCAGGTCCTACAACAACCAATGGCATGAACTATGTTTGTTCCTTTCCCCCTCCCCAAAATGTTCTTCATGGTTAACTTGCTATGGGAAACGTCTCAGGATGGTAGTCTATAGCTTTTTGTGAATTAATTTGTCATTCTTTTTTTAAGAAGAAGCAGGGCATTTCAACTGTATAACTTATTAGCGGCCAAGCTACTCGTTAACGAGTGTTCACAGAGGCCATAAAATATGTAACCTCACATAGAGGGTCCCTGCTTTGTTTCAGTAGCTTGGACACTCATTCTTTTTCCACAGGCAAAGTTTTCTGCATCTTTTAGTCTCTAATTCAAACTTGCTTAACATAACAGCCACGCAGAATAAGCGTCAGATGTTTGAGAGCCACAAGACATGAACAAATATCACACACACATTTTTATTGGGAAAATATGCAAATTTGCTTTTTATTAACATTAAATTAGACTGTGTGAAAGAGCCGCATGCGGCTCCCGAGCTGCCGTTAGTCCATCCCTGGTCTAATTCCTCAGCTAAGAACTCTGTATAGAGAGTCGTTAAGTTTGCGATGCAGACTTTTATCATAGGATAGTAATTGAATGTTAGAATAGTCACACAAGCAGTTCGCAGTAATACCGCTTGCGTGTCCCTCCATATCAAACATTTTGACAGGCTGTTAGGTAAGTGTTTTATTCAGAATGTACAACCAGAGCAGAATACTGAAAAGGCAAACAATGTGGTAAAAATATGCTGTCGAAGGCTTTCACGGCCAGAGTTCATTAGTTGTTGTAGATTTTCCGGGCCGTGTGGCCATGGTCTTGGCATCGTAAGACCTGACGTTTCGCCAGCAGCTGTGACTGGCACCCTCAGAGGTATCACACAGAAAGATGGAGTACTCGACACAGAGAGCACTCCATCTTTCTGTGTTATACCTCTGAGAATGCCAGTCACAGCTGCTGGCAAAACGTCAGGTCCTACAATGCCAAAACCACGGCCACACAGCCCGGAAAATCTACGACAACTAATGTCGTGAAAGTTGCAATGACAAAGTTGCTTGTAAGAATGAAGAAGAGTTTGTGGTATGAATGGGTTTTGAAACCCGCCTCATCTCCCTGCGCCTCCTGTCTCTGCTAGCCTCTGTCCACACAGGTTGCATGATCCCCAGTGTAGCCTTTCTAGGGGTGCCTCCTGTTGTCTTTACCAGCACAGAGCCTAGCAGGATCCAATCTAAGGGTCTATACACTATACATTTGTTGAAATGTATCGTGTATACAGCACCTTTCAAGCATGTGCTGCTGGGAGAGTATTGGGAGGTTTTTTGATGATGCATACATGCAGGAGATTTGCTTTGTATTATTCATTATTAGAGTGGCCTTGATCTAAAATGTGTGAACCTTTATGTGCGGGTATCTGTTCTCAGATAAATGCTTCCTCTTCAGCAGCATGTGTCTGAGCAACAGTATTCTTGTTTGGGTTTATTGTATTGTCAGAGCCAAGGTACCGCTAAGGATGAGACATTAACTAATCTGGGAATTTGGATTTGGATATTCCTCTTACATTGGAAAATCTCTTTCTGAATAGCTGAAGCGCTGTTCTTCCTCTAAAATAGAAAGTGTCTCTCTTCTTCTGTCTGCAGCTAAGACTGTCATTGGCACAAACCCACTCTCTCACATTGGTATAAAAAGGTTGTGGGATTTTTACCTTATTGCTTAAATTTACGGATAATCTTACGCATTTTGACAAGAACTCGTCGCCCTCTAATTTTACCTCTATCTGGCTCCCCATCTTAGAATATTTCACCTCTCAACAGGAAATTCCTAAAGTAATTGATGACTTATGTTTGTGATAAAGCCTATGCACTAAATACTATGTTCTGTATCTCAACTTCCGTGCAGTGATTTTTTTTTTACCAGTCTCTGGTTCTTTTATGTACTACTAACTTGATTTTAAGTTCCATTATAGGTAAAGGTAAAGGTTCCCTTGCTCGAAAGCCAGTCGAATCCGATTCTAGGGTTGCGGTGCTCATCTCCGTTTCAAAGCCGAAGAGCCGGCGTTTCCGTGGTCATGTGGCCGGCATGACTAAACACCAAGGCGCACGGAACGCTGTTACCTTCCCACCGAAGTGGTACCTGTTTATCTACTTGCAATTTCTTGCTTTCGAACTGCTAGGTTAGCAGGAGCTGGAACTAGAGACGGGAGCTCACTCCGTCATGCAGCACTCGGGTCTCGAACTGCTGAACTACCGACCTTCCACAGCTTGCAGTTCAGCTTCTTAACCACTTGAGCCACTGCAGCTCCATTATATGAGCTGTATAAATAAGCTGTGTATTTTTGCATTGTTTTTGTATTTCTGTGATATTTACAAAATTTCTAATAAAATATTGAGGGGGAAGGAGGTCCGTAAGTCAGATGGCAACTTCAGCATTCGTGCATTTCAAGACTAGGTCGTGCTTTGCATCGGGGGAGCGTTTTTGCTCCTCTGAACAGGTTGTGTCTCAATGGGTTTTAGAAGTCCGGTTTCCCCTGTCGTTGCAGCCGATGGAGTCCATGCATGAGAAAGGCCTGTCCGAGGACCCTCGCTACAGCCAGATGAAGGGCATGGGCATGAGGGCAGGCGGGCACGCCGGGATGGGTCCTCCCCCCAGCCCCATGGACCAGCATTCCCAAGGTAACCGCTTTCTCCAGCATGAACGTGGGTCAGACGGTATCAAGGCTGCGGGGCTGACCAGCAGAGCACCAGGAATTTCTCTGTGGTGGCCCCCGCCTTGTGAGGGGCCTGTCCAAGGAGCAACGCTCCCCGTAAGCTGTGGAGCCTTGGGAGCTGCTGGCATTAAAGTTGTGAGCGAGCGATTTGGCTACTGCATAAATTAGTTTGCTCTGGAGCCATCCCTTCCTGAGCTAAGATAAAAACGTGTGAGCCGGAGGCTGAAAAACTGTGAGCTAGCTCACAGTTTTTCAGCCTCCGGCTCACACGTTTTTATCTTAGCTCAGGAAGGGATGGCTCCAGAGCAAACTAATTTATGCAGTAGCCAAATCGCTCGCTCACAACTTTAATGCCAAGTAGCTCACAAAGTAGAATCTCTGCTCACAAGACTCCACAGCTTAGAGGGAGCATTGGTCACCAGAGTTTGCCCTGACTTCCAGGTGCACACACAAACACACGCGCACACACAGACACATATGAGAAATACAAAAAGAAAAAAAAAATAAAGTTCTCACTCCTGACCTCCCACAAACTACGCAAAACCGAACTATTCAAGATGGCTTTTCTGTACAGGTTGATAGGGTTACACTATACAAAACTGTTCACAGAATTACTTGGATAAATGTTTGGGACTTGTGGTCCGTACCGCTATGTATTGCTTATTGTAAGTGGGGTCCTATTATGTCATTTCTGTTCCGCTTAGTGCAGGGGTGTCAAACATGTGGCCCGGGGGCTGGATCAGCCCCCCGGAGGGCTTCTGTCAGGCCCGCAGTGGAACTGGCTGTCTTTGGCTTCTTCTTCCAGTTCTTCTTCTGCTGCTTCATCATAGGTTTGCAGCTTACAGGTACACACCTGAACAGCACACTCAGGATCTCAACAGCACAGACATTTTGATGCAATACTTCAGAGCAAGAGGTGTCCGTTATCAGACACTGTTAAATAAACAGAATATTGCAAGAGTGCTAACCCTAACCCTAACCTTTGTGTTTGTGTCCTTTATAAAGTTTATATCTCCACTACCTGGCATTACATTTTATGACATACACAGCCCAGCCCAACAAGGTCTCATTTATGTCAGAACCGGCCCACATTACAAATGAGTTCGACACCCCTGGCTTAATGGGTCACAGGAGGACTTAGGCTACACTCCAGTTTTGATCCCCTGTTGGTTCTGGATTTGTAATGTCCTAATGCATTAGTTATTGGATGTCCCATTGTGTTGACTGTACCGACTCACGATGTAACCCACCTTGAGTCCCCGTGAGAAAGGCGGTCTATAAAGAGCATAAACAAATTACTGAAAGAGAGAGCACTCTTTTCCAAAATAGCCACAGCAGATAAGATCAACCACAACATTAAAAAAAAAAAAAAAGATCTCACGCCATCCTAAGAAGGGTTACAGTTTTCCAGTCACGGTTGTCATTATGCACCGGTGTTTTGTCATGTGCCTTGTTGATGTTGATCAAGCTAATCAAGTGGGTTTTTAAGCCCCCCCCCTCAAAACGGGGGGGGGGGGGCTACATACATTTGTTCTAAGTGGTCAGGATGGCAGAAGTAGCATATAGCAGGGGTGTTGTAGCCGTTTATTGCCACCAGAGCATCTGGGGATCTCTCCTGCCAGACAGGTCTCTGTGCAAATTCAGCCAATCAGTCGTGTCCTGGGGATTCGTATATTAACAATTCCTAGCTAGTTTTGATGGTGTCCCCGGACCTGGAGGGCCCAGGCTGGCCCCATCTCATCAGTTCTCGGGAGCTAGGCAGGGTCAGCCCTGGTTAGTACTTGGATGGGAGACCACCAAAGGAGTGCAAGGTTGCTACGCAGAGGCAGGCAATGGCAAACCACCTCTGTTTATCTCTTGCCTTGACCCGAATAGCCCAGACTAGCCCACTCGATCTTTGAAGCTAAGCAGGGTCAGCGCCAGGTAGTACTTGGATGGGAGACCACCAAAGGAACTCAAGGTTTCTATGCAGAGGCAGGCCATGGAAAACCTCCTCCGTTTATCTCTTGCCTTGACCTGAATGGCCCAGGCTAGCCCAGTCTCATCAGATTTTGGAAGTTAGCAGGGTCAGCGCCAGGTAGGACTTGGATGGGAGACCACCAACAAAGTCCGAGGTCACTGCACAGAGGGAGGGATTGGCAAACCACCTCTGTTAGTTTCTTGACTTGAAAACCCTACAGGGTCACCATCAGTCAGCTGCAACTTGATGGCACTTCCCCCCACCGTTGATGGTCTAATCACTTCAAGTTCCAATTGTTAATTTTTTAAAACACATATTTCAGTTCCAAAGCATCTGTAAAATAAGAGTTTTGTGTTTGAATACAGAGATTACACAGCAAATTGGGATCTCTCTCTCTCTCTCTCTCTTTTACCAGGCTACCCTTCCCCACTTGGTGGCTCTGAGCATGCGTCAAGTCCCGTCCCGGCTAACGGTCCTTCTTCCGGCCCCCAGATGCCCTCTGGTCCTGGAGGAGTTCCGTTAGATGGGTCTGACCCACAAGCTCTAGGGCAGCAGAATCGAGGCCCGACTCCGTTTAACCAGAACCAGTTGCATCAGTTGAGGGCTCAGATCATGGCCTACAAAATGCTCGCCAGGGGACAGCCTTTACCTGACCATCTTCAGATGGCCGTGCAGGGAAAAAGGCCGATGCCCGGGATGCAGCAGCAAATGCCAACACTACCTCCGCCTTCTGTGTCTGGGACAGGACCAGTGCAAGGACCAGGCCCTGCCCCGGGCCCAACACCTCCGAACTACAACAGACCTCATGGTACGTACAAGGATTTTTTGTGTGTTGGGAGACCACTCTTGGGCAGTGGATGCAAAGTGACCCTCTTCTCCTCTTCTAGACCTATGCCACTTCCTCCCACTGTTGCCCCCCAAGCACCAAGAATACAGAGCATCCCTTGCCCCAGACAGAGTGTTCCATCTATACCTTCTGGCTAAGAGCCACTGATGGACCTCTGCTCCATATAAGAACACAAGAGAAACTATGTTGGATCAAGCCACTGGCCCAAGCAGTCCAACAGTCTGTGTCACGCAGTGGCCAAAACCCAAGTGCCATCATCAGCCAGTTTGGTGTAGTGGTGAAGTGCAGGCGGACTCTAATCTGGGAGAACCGGGTTTGATTCCCCACTCCTCCACTCGCACCTGCTGATGTAACCTTGGGTCAGTCACAAGCTCTGGCACAGCTGTCCTTGAAAAAGAGCAGTTTATGTCAGCGTTCTCTCAGCCCCACCCACCTCACAGGGTGTCTCTTGTGGGGAGGGGAAGGGAAAGGAGTTTGTAAGCTGCTCTTAGACTCCAAGTGAAGGGCAGGGTATAAATCCAGTCTCCTCTTCTTCATCATGAAGTCCATCAGTGGGGCCAGGACCAATGTTTCCTCTAAGCTGAGTTAGCGTGAGCTAGCTCAGTTTTTTAGCCTCCGGGTCACACATTTTTGTCTTAGCTCAGGAAGGATGTCTCCAGAGCCAACTAATTTATGCAGTAGCCAAATCACTCGCTCACAACTTTAATGGCAGTAGCTCACAAAGTAGAATTTTTGTTCACAAGACTCCACAACTTAGAGGGAACATTGGCCAGGACTCCAGAAGCCCTCCCACAGTTGCCCCCCAAGCACCAAGAATACAGAGCATCACTCCCCCAGACATAAGAACATAAGATAAGCTAGTGTTGGATCAGGCCAGTGGCCCATCCAGTCCAACATTCTGTCACACCATGACCAGAAATACCAGGTGCCCTCAAGAGGTCCAGCAGTGGGGCCAGGAGGACACTAGAAGCCCTCCCACTGTTCCCTCCCCCAATCACCAAGAATACAGAGCATCACTCCCCCAGACATAAGAACATAAGATAAGCTAGTGTTGGATCAGGCCAGTGGCCCATCCAGTCCAACACTCTTGTGTCACACAGTGGCCAAAACCCAGGTGCCATCAGGATGTCCCCCAGTGGGGCCAGGACTCCAGAAGCCCTCTCACTGTGCTCTCTCCACAAGCACCAAGATCACAGAGCATCCCTTGCCCCAGACTGAGAGTTCCACCTATCCCTTGTGGCTCATAGCCACAGATGGATCTCTGCTCCATAAATTTATCCAATCCCGTCTTGAAACCATAGCCACTGCCACCACTTCCTGTGGCAGTGCATTCCACGTGTTAATTACACTTTGGGCGAAGAAGTGAGTGAAGGGAGCTACGTAAGAGGAACTGTCTTACTCTGTGTGTTGTGTGTGTGTGTGTGTGTGTGTGTGTGTGTGTATACACACCAATCTATCCAATATGTATGCAGGTATGGGAGGGCCTAACATGCCCCCTCCTGGACCCTCAGGAGTTCCCCCAGGAATG
>NW_015167136.1:97976-120240 GCF_001447785.1 Gekko japonicus | reverse complement strand
TGTCTTGCGGTAAAGCCCCGTTGGGGGGGGGGGGGGGGGAATGCGTTGAAGCTCAGTCATGTATCTGATTAACAGATTTAAAGGTGAAATACAGGAGCAATAAAGTTCTCTGGCATCTTAAAAATCCCAACAAATTTTGTCGATGGCTCGCTGGTTTTGCTGCAGCTGCTGTTCTATAGACTGCATGGATTTGTTGCCAGGTCTTATTGCTTCAGTGAATCCAGTTTGGCTATTTTGTGGCAGGGTGTTAAAGTGGCACTTAAAGATGTCTGGATGATAATGAAAGTAAATTATCAAATTGTGGCTGTCGGGGGACTGCAATTTGAAATGCAGATATTTCAACACATGTTTGTTTTGTCAAAAAAAACAACCCCTGGTTTATCCAAGTGTAATAGGCCATTTCTTCTTGTTAGTGGAAAATTGTCTCTGTCTGATGGATTACTCTTTAATGTTACCTACAAACATCAGAAATAATAGCCTTTAAGTCAGTAGTCTTCAATATATTTTAGCTCTTGTCTGCAACACCAGATCCAGTTTTAATTTTTTAATGTAAAGTCCTTCTCTCTTGGCCTTTCTCATGCATATCTACATTGCAGATTCTTTTTTCCTAGGTATCTTTGGGGTTTGGGAAGCTAAAGATCTGTAAAGATATCAATCTGTAACAGAGTGTTTTTTAGCAGCCTTGTCTGCACTTCAAATCCCAGGATTTTGGGGAGTCATGGGGGGGGGAGGGGAAACTGCTATAGTTATATTTATGCTGGTTTATTTATTTATATTTATATTCCTAATTTATATCCCGCCCTACCCCACCAGTGCAGGTTCAGGGCGGCTTAGACAAAATAAAATACAGATTAAAACAATCAAATAGCCAAAGCCATTAAACAATTCATTAAAACAATACAGTATTAAATACTGAAGTGCTAGCGATGTTATTCCAGTATCATAACAATGGCCGTTGCTGCGTGGAGTGCATGCCACATGGCGTTCATTTCCGGCATTGATCGTACTCAGTGCGCACAGGCTGTCGATAAATCGCCAGGAGCCAGGCTCTACAGTAGTACCACGATACACGTGTAGAAATCATAAGATTTGAAAATCCAACTTGGATTTCCTTTTAAGTTCCTGTTTCCTGCATGTATTGAGGCATTTTTGGTGTCTGAAGATCCAGGAGTTCAGAAGGAATGCAGAGATCCTCAGCTTTATGGTCAGGTCATGTAACTTGTGCAGAATTCAGGCATAGGTGATTGGAACTCAGGGCTATTGTCACTTGGGAATGTCTTTTGTGCATGCCCCACCATGGGTCAGTTCACTGTATGATTTCAGTGTCAAAATATACAGATACAGGAGGGGGGTCAGTGTTCCCTCTAAGATGAGTTAGTGTGAGCTAGCTCACCGTTTTTTAGTCTCCAGATCACACATTTTTGTCTTAGCTCAGGAAGGATGGCTCCAGAACAAAGTAATGTATGCAATAGCCAAATCACTGGCTCACAACTTTAATGCCCGTAACTCAGAAAGTAGACTTTTTGCTCACAAGACTTCACCGCTTAGAGGGAGCACTGGTGGGGGTCTGTGAAACTTGCAGGGGGGGGGAGATCCCATCTCCCCCCCCCCATATTGCCAAACCCAGCGTGGATCAGGGCTGCCTGGCAGCTTTCTGCAGCTTGCCAGGAGCAGCTCCAAGCAAGCCAGCAGAGGACCCCCCCACACACTTCCACTCTCTGTGGCTCGCCAGCAGTCTCCCCCCCCCCCCCCCCCCTCGCCCAGCACCCGAGGAGCCACAAAGAGTGGGAGGGAGGGAATTCTTCCCTTCCCCCCAGCACCATTTTCCCTAGGGGGGGTCTCTTGAGTTTGCAGAATCATCTATTCAGCCTCCTGATCTGCAGATTTAGCGATCCACAGGTGGGAGACACAGGTGGCTAATAGTACGCAGATATAAAAATACGTTATATAAAAATATAATGTCTACGCATTCTCTGAAGGAGAAATCGTGTTTTAATTGCCTACACATTTTGCCCAAATTCATGTGACTTTAATTGCGC
Organism: Gekko japonicus; assembly: GCF_001447785.1. Classification (NCBI taxonomy): domain Eukaryota; kingdom Metazoa; phylum Chordata; class Lepidosauria; order Squamata; family Gekkonidae; genus Gekko; species Gekko japonicus. The sequence goes on along the minus strand of NW_015167136.1, from coordinate 118,201 downwards.
GGCTAAAAAAAAAATTGTGCTTGATGAGTCACCCTCTTTATGCAAAGCCGTCTTCTGATGCCACTAGCTTGAATACGTGCTGCAGCTCTCCTCCTCTCCAGTTGAAAAATCTGTCTCAGTGCCACATTTCTGAGTTCTTTCCAGATAATTAAGAAGTCTTGCTCTGATTTAGAATCAGACAAGTAACATGAAATTTCATGGGCTCTTCTGCGCTTGGCACACACATTTTATCTCCATGTTTACCAACCTGTCTCTATTTTTGCTACAGAAACCTGATAAATCAGTGGGAAAGGGAAGGAAATAAAGACACTGTTCAGATGTGCAGTTTTATCTGTGACTGTGCAATCCTATGCAGTGTTACTTAAAAGACTTGGACTGGAGTCGGTCTGCATAGGATCGCACTGTAACTGCCTTAAACATGGATATGCTGAATCAATCCCAGTACTGCTTGAGAACGAAAGTGTCCGTATTTGAATTTTTTTCCTTGGTGACAACACTTACTGACATGGGCATATGAAGCTGGCTTGTACTGAATTAGACCATTGGTTTATCAAGGTCATCACGGTCTACTCAGACTGGCAGACACAAAAACTCACACCTTGAATAAAACTTCATTGGCCTTAAAGGTACCGCTGGACTCCAACTTTCTTCTGTTTATTTATTTATTTATTTATTTTATTACATTTTTATCCCACCCTCCCCGCTGAGGCAGGCTCAGGGTGGCTTACGATACATACACATTATTATACATTAAAACTCCACAATATACTAAGAACAAAATAAGTTAAAATCACAATATGTATAACCATGACTACTCAGAACATAAACATCTAGTGCAAGATGGCAGCATGTTCTTAACATTTGAGTGGTCTGCTACCCCTAATCTAGGCTGTTGGTCATCAGGTTGGCAATGGTGTTGGTGTTAGGGCCAGGGCCACAATATTAAAAGGCGGCCCCCTATTTATTTATTTATATATTTATTTATAGTTTCAATTTATAGCCCTCCCTCTCCGCAATGCGGGCTCAGGGCGGCTCACAGACAGGCAAAGCCAATACATAAAACAGATTAAAAACATATAAACACATCACTACTATATTACATATAATTACAACCTATTAAGTGCTCTAGATGTTCAAACAAGATCTTCTATAAAGATGACGTCTCAAAGATGGTACACCCAATCAGTGCTGCAGTTCTATGTGGCGCTGTTGTTCTCTCTTCCTAGGGCCAGAGGCTAATGATGGTATAATAATGATGGTAAGATAATCGAAAGACTGGCGGAAGAGCTCCGTCTTGCAGGCCCTGCAGAACTGCAAAAGGTCCTGCAGGGCCCTGAGGTCACCCGGGAGCTCATTCCACCAGTAAGGGGCCGCCACAGTCTTTTGGTTCAGACCAACATGGCTGCCCACCTTGATCTATAAAAATATGATAAAAGTGTCGTCCGTCCCCCCCCCAAGTGCTTAATGGCAAGAAACCATTGTCTGTTCGTCATTGTGACCCATCACATGCTGTTACTATCAGGGCAGCTGAAAGTCTTTTAACAACATTTCCCCCGAATGCTGTTCTCGAACAGGACCAATGGCAAATGCTGCAGCTCCCACTAGCACACCTCAGAAACTGATTCCTCCTCAGCCGACAGGCCGTCCTTCACCAGCACCTCCGGCGGTACCCCCCGCAGCGTCCCCCGTCATGCCTCCCCAGACCCAGTCCCCGGGGCAACCCGCCCAGCCCGCCCCGATGGTGCAGCTCCACCAGAAGCAAAACCGTATCACTCCAATCCAGAAACCGAGAGGACTGGACCCGGTCGAAATCCTCCAGGAGAGAGAATACAGGTAATCCGCTGGTTCCGAGAGCCGGTGTGGTGTGATGGATAGAGGGGCGGACTTAAGGCCCTGGGGGAATCCCCGCTTCTGCCTCCAAAGCTCGCTGGGTGACCTTGGGCCAATCACGCACACTCTCAGCCTAACCTACCTCATAGGGTTGTCGTGAGGATAAAATGGAGGGGGGGGGACGCTGTTCTAAGCTGCTTTGAGTCCCAACTGGGGAGAGAAGGGTTGCACATGGTTTGTGGCAGAAAGTGCCCACTCTGGCCTGCAGGCCCCGTTTCCGCCCTGCCCTCCTCGGGGTTCCCAACTTCCTGGAGGGGCTTTTCTCCCGCTCTCGGGCAATGCTCCCTCTAAGCTGCGGGGTCTTGTGAGCAAGAATTCTACTTTGTGAGCTCCTGGCATTAAAGTTTTGAGCGAGGGATTTGGCCACTGCATAAATTAGTTCGCTTTGGAGCCCTCCTTCCAGAGCTAAGTCAAAAATGTGTGAGCCGGAGGTTAAAAAGCTGTGAGCTAGCTCACACTAACTCAGCTTAGAGGGAACACTGCTCTCAAGTAGCCTGCCGCCACCACCTGATTGTTGTTGGGATTTCCCACTGGGAGGATCAGGATCCCCAGCTTCCCTTTCCACGTACAGAGGCCTTGCCTCAGTGTCTCCCGCTGCCCAGCGCCTGGTCACCATGGGGACAGATTAATGCCTTGGGCGTCCTGGGAGGAATAGCCGCTGGCCAACCGCCTGCCTCCCCCCTGGCTCCCCTCTTCAGATGCCATGTTCAAGATGGGTTCGATTCCTCACTCTGCCATGGAAGCTTTCTGGGTGACCTAGGGCCAGTCACGCCCTCTCTGCCTCACCTACCTCACAGGGTTGTCACGAGGCTAAAACAGAGGAGAGCAGCATGAGCCCCTTTGGGTCCCCATTGAGGAGAAAGGAAGGATATGAATAAAGTAAATAAATACTGTGAAAAGTGGTCTTGCGTAGAGGGGGTGGGCTTGGTTATCCGAAGCCCCTGTTAACTTTCAATTAGTTTGCTAACACTTCGGTGGGCTGCTGGTGTGTCTCTTTGTCTAGATGAGTTAACAAGGCCGAGACACTTAAGAGTGATTTCTGTTGATCCCAATCTGTTGCGCGCAGACTGCAGGCTCGCATCGCACACAGAATCCAAGAACTTGAAAACCTTCCTGGGTCCCTGGCTGGTGATCTGCGGACCAAAGCGACCATCGAACTGAAAGCGCTACGACTGCTGAACTTCCAGAGGCAGGTAGGTTGTGCCCAATGCTCCCTCTAAGCTGTGGAGCCTTGTGAGCAAAAATCCTACTTTGCGAGCTACTGGCATTAAAGTTGTGAGCGAGCGATTGGGCTGCTGCATCAGTTAGTTTGCTATGGAGCCCCATCCTTCCTGAGCTAAGGCAACAAGGTGTGAGCCAGAGCCTAAAAAACTGTGAGCTAGCTCACACTGATTCCGCTTAGAGAGAACACTGGTTGTGCCACAGCTCAAACTCTCCCTGGCTCACAGTATCCAAGACTGTTTTGGGAATTGTCATTCAGTCTGTTTTGGCGGGGTTCTGTTAAGGGTTAAGAGAACTAATGTTTGACCAACTTCCATTTAAATAACATCAGGCGTTAGGCATGCAGTTCACTTCCAGATCTTCCAGTTATACCGTAATTAGCTTACCTGCTGGGGATTTTCTCTTCAAATCTGGGCACGGTCACTTGGTTTTGGGTTCCATGGTGTGCTAGGCTCACCAATGTGCATTGCATTGCTTGGAATCAGGAGGTGCTGATTCGTGTTCCCTATGAAGAAACGCTAAAGTGGTGGGGACTCTCGCTCGGAGAAACGACGGCTGAGGGGGTGACATGATCGAGGTTTACAAGATGATGCGTGGGATAGAGCAGGTCGAGAAAGCAGTCCTTTTCTCCCTTTCCCACAAGACAAGAACTCCTTGTGGGCACTCCATGAAATTGCTGAGCAGTCAGGTTAGAACGGCTAAAAGGAAGCCCTTCTTCACCCAAAGAGTGCGCAAGCTCTTCCACTCATGGAAACTTGGCTGGGTTTCATTCTCCTCTCAACCTGCCCGCCCTGCTGAGCCTCCATTGTCTTCTCCCATCTGAAGACTGTGCTGTTAAACATGGGGAGCCATGTTAGCCTGTCTGTAGCGGTAGAAAAGAGGAAGAGTCCAGGAGCACCTTCAAGACTAACAGAAGTGAACCGTGACTCACAGAAGCTCCTCCCCTGCCACCAGTGTTGTTAGTCTTTAAGGTGCTCCTGGACGCTTACACTTTTCTGCTGCTGCAGACAGACAAACATGCCTACCCATCTTGATCTGTCTGAAGAAGTGAGCAGTGACTCAGAAAAGCTCCTGCCCTGTCACAATTTACTTCATCAGCACAGTAGAAAAGAGCAAGAGTCAGGGGTCATTTCCTGCAGGAGCGCACAGGAGCGGAGCTCTGGCAGTAAAGAGCCCAGGGGGCGGGCACATGCAACAAGCCTCGCCCCCTGCTCCCAGCAGCCCTAGGTCACAAGGAGCAAGAAGCAGCCAGGGAAGATGCAGAGCCCCCCCCCCATAGCAATCCAAAACAGTCCAGTAGCACCTTTAAGGCCAAGGTTTATTCAGGTACAAGCTCTCCCTCCTCTGTGAGGGCAGATCTGTGTGTGTGTGTGTGTGTCCCCCCCCCCAATAGCTAGCAATCCAAAACAGTCCAGTGGAGCCTGAGCGGTGGGTGTTGCCTTCTGACACACTTCCGGTGATGTCAGGGGGCGTGGCATATGCAGATGAGTTATGCTAATGAGCTCCTGCACCTCTTTTTCTACAAAATGACCCCTGGCAAGAGTCAATTAGCACCTTAAAGACTAACAAAATTTGTGGCAGGGGGATGAGCTTTTGTGAGTTACTGGCTCACTTCTTTCGGGTATCTGAAGGAAGTGAGCAGTGGCTCATGGATGCTCACACCCTGCCACAAACGTTGCTAGTCTTTAAGGTGCTAATTGACTCTTGTTCTTTTCTACTGCGCTGATGAAGAAAATGGTATTTTATCTTCTTCAGTTCTTTCCTGTTCCTTGTTCGTCTCTCTTCCCGAGCCAATCAGTCTTAATCAAGGCCTTTGCGATTTATTTTACTAGCTCTTCAAATGCTGTCTTGCTGCTGCAGATCTTCCTGTCTTTAATGAGACGTCTTCTAATATCTGCTTGATTTTCCTCAGCCCCTCCCCTAAATTCCCTGGGCTCTCCTCCGCTTTATAATCCAGCTCCTCTTTCCTCTTGCCATTCTAGAACGTTCCCCCCTGATTCCTCACTTCATCTTTTATTTCTTGCTTGTAATCTTGAATCTGTTGTCGAATCTGTTGTCAAAGGCTTTCACGGTCAGAGTTCATTAGTTGCAGATTTTCCGGGCTGTCTGGCCGTGGTCTTGGCATTGTAGGGCCTGACGTTTCGCCAGCAACTGTGACTGGCATCCTCAGAGGTATAAACCTCGATCATGTCACCCCTCAGCCATCGTTCCTCCAAGCTAAGGAGACCCAAGCGCTTTAGCCTTTTTTCATAGGGAAAGTGTTCCAACGCTTGTATCATTCCAGTTGCCCTTTTCTGCACTTTTTCCAAAGCTATAATATCCTCTCTGAGGTGTGGTGACCAGAACGGTACACGGTACGCCAAATGAGGTCGCAGCATTGATCTATACAGGGGTATCATGCTACTGACCGATTTGTTTTCAGTTCCCTTCCTCATAATCCCCTTGTTTGGTTTCTGTTCCAAAGCTGCGTCAAGAGGTGGTGGTGTGCATGCGAAGGGACACGGCTCTGGAGACGGCACTGAACGCCAAGGCTTACAAACGCAGCAAGCGGCAGTCTCTGCGGGAGGCTCGCATCACCGAGAAGCTGGAGAAACAGCAGAAGATCGAACAAGAACGGAAACGCCGGCAGAAGCACCAAGTAAGTCTTACTTTGTTTTGTTTTTGTTTTTCAGCGTGGTACATTGGAGATGGTGAACGTATGAGATGGAGGAGAAGACCTGTTGTATTCATCAGATCCGTACTTTACTTTTAAGAGTGTTTTGTTAGAGCAGACCAAAGTGATACCTCCCCACTCCCCACCAGTGCTCCCTCTAAACTGTGGAGTCTTATGAGCAAGAATTCTACTTTTTGAGCTGCTGGCCTTAAAGTTGTGAGCGAGCGATTTGGCTGCTGCGTAAATTAGTTTGCTCTGGAGCCCTCCTTCCTGAGCTGAGACAAAAATCTGTGAGCCGGAGGCTAAGAAACTGTGAGCCAGCTCACACTAACTCAGCTTAGAGGGAATGCTGCTCCCCTCATACCCCAATTCATTCAGTGAAGGCCAAAAACCTTAACCAGCTCTGCTTATATGAAAGTGAGGGTCTCTGAGTATCCCTCCCATTGTAGGTCACTGATCCATTGGTGCACAACAGGAGACAGATGAGACTTGATGTTGTATAGCAATCCACTCAGCTCCTTACGCAGAGAACATAAGAAGAGCCCTGCTGGATCAGGCTGGTGGTCCATCTAGTCCAGCCTCCCGTCTCATGCAGGGGCCAGCCAGTTTTTCTGGAGGGCCAACAACAGGGCAGAGAGGCCGAGGCCTTCCCCTGATAAGGACACCAGAAGAGCCCTGCTGGATCAGACCAGTGAGGGTCCCTCTAGTCCAGCATCCCGTCTCACACAGGGGCCAACCAGTTCCTCTGGAGAGCCAACAATGGCAGAGAGGCCAAGGCCTTCCCCTGATAAGAGCATCAGAAGAGCCCTGCTGGGTCAGGCCAGGGAGGGTCCCTCTAGTCCAGCTTCCCATCTCACACAGGGACATTCTGACCTGCCCACGAGAGCCAGTTTGGTGTTGTGGTTAAGTGCACAGACTCTACTCTGGGAGAACCGGGTTTGATTTCTCCCTCCTTCACTTGCACCTGGCTGGATGACCTGGGGCAAGCCATAGAGCTGTCCTTGAAAAAGAGCAGTTTCTGTCAGAGCTCTCTCAGCCCCACCCGCCTCACAGGGTGTCTGTTGTGGGGAGGGGGAAGGGAAAAGAGATTTGTAAGCCGCTCTGAGACACCTTCGGGTAGTGAAGGGCCATGGGGTATAAATCTAATCTCCTCCTCCTCCCCCCTCTGTCCCCAGAAGGCAGTTTCCATAGATGGAGGTGTTCTGCCAGGCTTACAGTCAAGGACTGTTTTCCTGCCCCTATTAGCAGTGCCGCCTGTTGGTTATTGGGTGCTCGATGGTTATGTTTTATTCTGATGCCTGAGCTAGGGTGGTATTTTACAGATTGTAACTTAATGTTTTTGGAGTTTGTTCTGTCACATTTTATAGATCATTTATTGGATGCTGTGAGCCACCCCACGTCCTGAGACCCAGGGGAGGGGTGGGATATAAGTCTGCAAATAAGTAAAATAAAATAGAACATGCCGAGACATGCAGTCAAACACCAGATTGCACCTCTTGTGCTCGAGAACAAATGTCATCATCAGAGAGACTAACCTGTCTCCTGTAGTCAGGTAAAAGCCCTTCCGAAGAAGCCGTCTTCCAAGATTTTTTAAAAAGCCAGCAAGGAGGGTGCTTTTTGAGTCTGCTCAGCAGGCCATTCTGCCAGGTCGATATAAAGAGACCTCCCAGTTGAAATGGATAGGATTTACATAAACAACCGGGGAGACGCTTATATAATACAAGAGTATTCTATTGAAATGTAGACAATTATCCACAAAGTGAAATACAGCATTTAAAGCGCTACATACGTATGTTCATAGAAGATCATCTAGTAGGTTATACATAAGAATTAAGAGAATCAGAATATATATTTATTAACGAAGCTTCCGGCTTGTCTACCGCTCAGTAGCATGCAGCAGACTGGACTGGAGCCTAGTATGAAGGTTGTTGTTTCCTATTTGGAATATAAGCTTTGAAAAGCAGAGAGAAAATTATTGGAAAACAAAAGAGACGACACTCACTAAATGCAAAATGATGAATAAGAGAATTTACTTCTGAGGAAGCTTAGAATCGAAACGAAGACACAAGCCGGAAGCTTCGTTAATAAATATATATTGTGATCCTCTTAATTCTTATGAATAACCTACTATATTTTTTTCTATGAACATATGTACGTAGCGCTTTAAATGTTGTATTTCACTTTGTGGATAATTGTCTAAATTTCAATAGAATACTTTTGCATTATATAAACGTCTCCCCGGCAATGTTCCCTCTAAGCTGTGGAGTCTTGTGAGCAAAAATTCTACTTTGTGAGCTACTGGCATTAAAGTTGTGAGTGAGTGATTTGACTACTGCATAAATTAGTTTGCTCCAGAGCTATCTTTCCTGAGCTAAGACAAAAATGTGTGAGCTGGAGGCTAAAAAGCTGTGAGCTAGCTCACACTAACTCGGCTTAGAGGGAACACTGCTCCCCGGTTGTTTCTGTAAATCCATTCCGCCAGGTCAGCACAACCACAGCAGAGTGTCGGGAGAACAGCTGAAAAGGCCTCTGCCTGGTTTGTATATTCTCAGTCAGCCGCTTCTTTCCAGAGCACCACAGGTGCCTCCTGTCGTCGTTCCACCCAGCATCTTTTTAACCTCGTAGACCTGCTCAGCATTCTTCCCGAGATGCTTCCCAAAGGCCTTTAAATGCAAGGCCGGAAACATCCTCCCCTGGCCCCTTGTTGCTGAACATCCAGCCTGGTGCAAAGCTCTGGAGGACCTGAAAGCTTGGCGCCCTGCCGGGTGTCATTTTGGTTGGTCTTTAAGAAAAGCCTTTTGGTTTTGGATTTTGTTTGGAAGCAACAGGGCTACTTGCAGTGAGGGGCTATAAGGCGTGCCTCCGCCCCACATTCTGAAGCTGATTCTACCCTGATCTGTAGGGTTATGGTGGTGTCAGCATAAGAAGGGTGTGTTGCTGCGTAGAAACAACATCAGCATTTGGTCCGATGTTGATCAGCATTCGGATGCCTGGAGGCACAGTTGAGTCATTCGTGTCTTCCCAGCAGAATCCACCCACGACTGCTCACCTCTGAATCATCATAAGAAGGAAACGTGTTCCTCTGTATTTCTAAAAACGTAGACTAGGCCTCTTGTGTTTTTTTTAGTACAGGTGTAAAGCTACTGGTTGCTGAACGGTGTAGGTCATTTCACAAATAAAAGCTTTAAGTACACTCTTGGAGCAAACAGCAATGAATGAAGAATGAACAGGTTTTGTGACTGCTGTGTGTGCGTGTCTTAGATTCCATCTGATCTTAAAGAGTTTTTGCAGTAGAAAACGAGCAGACCTCTTGTCCAGTAACCCATTTCCCCCCCCCCCCCCCCCCCCTTTTTCAGGAGTACCTCAATAGCATTCTCCAGCATGCCAAGGATTTCAAAGAATACCACCGGTCTGTTACGGGCAAGATCCAGAAACTTACCAAGGCGGTGGCCACGTATCACGCCAACACGGAGCGTGAGCAGAAGAAGGAGAATGAAAGAATCGAGAAGGAGCGGATGCGCAGGTTGATGGTAAGGCCGCGATCCGGCCGTAAAACGTTTTCCTGGCCGAGACTTGCGAGCGCTAGTTTGGTAGAGCTGTATTGTTAAATCACTGTTGTTCTTGGGGCGATTTAAAAAAAAAAAAAAAGTAAAATCACGTGTGTGTTTTTAAAGGCCGAGGATGAAGAAGGGTATCGGAAGCTGATCGACCAAAAGAAAGACAAGCGCTTGGCCTACTTGCTTCAGCAGACCGACGAATACGTTGCCAACCTCACAGAGCTGGTGAGGCAGCACAAGGCGGCTCAGGTTGCCAAGGAGAAGAAGAAGAAGAAGAAAAAGAAGGTAACCGCCACGGTCAGGCAACGTCGCAATCCCCCTTCCCCTTTTTGGCTGCCACTTTGATTGGGGGCTTCTGAGCAGGCCTGACGGTGTCTATGTGCGACCAGAGTTTTCTGAGAATAAGAGCGACACGTCCAGTGGCCAGCATTTTAATACAGCAAATTGGACAACTTCCGTTTTAGCTTTGCATAGCTTGTCACACAAACATTTCACACACACACACCTCTCTTTAAAATTGGTGGCGGAAAGTGTCGTCATGGTAGTGGCTGACTCCTGTCAGCCCCATTAGCTTTTCAAGGCAAGAGCTGAGCGGAGGTGGGCTTGCCACGGCCTGCCTCCGCGTAGCACCCCTGGGCGGTCTCCCATCCAGAGACTAGCCAGGACCGACCCCGCTTAGCTTCCAAGATCTGATGTGACTGGGCCAGCCTGGGCTACCCAGGCCGGAGCAGAGGCACCCAGAGGTGGGTTACCCATTGCTTACCTCTGGGTAGCAACCCAAGGACTCCCCGGGTGGTCTCCCATCCTGTGACTCACCAGGGCTGGCCCTGCTTGGCTCCCGAGATCTGACGAGATCAGGCCCACCTGGGCCGTCCAGCTCAGGGCGTGATAATTGTGTCCTCTCAAGTCACAGCCGACTTAGGGTGACCCCGGAGGGTTTTCAAGGCGAGGGGCGAACAGCGGAGGTGGGCTTGCCATGGCCGGCCTCTGTGTAGCGACTCTGGGCTTCCTGGGGGCTCCTCCATCCAAGTACCAGCCAAGGCTGGCCCTGCTTAGCTTCTGAGGTCTGACGAAATCAAGCTAGCCTGGGCCATCCGGGGTCAGGGCCTTTACAATTAACAGCCTGGATTTTAAAAACGCTTGAGTGGATCCAGTCATCCCCCAGGTGGCCCGAGGAGCCTTCCTCCCACTTAAGTCAGTCTTCCTCCCAACAGAAGAGCCCGTCAAGTTGGAAGACGTCTCCTTAGATTTGAGAAAGGCTTCAAACTTGAGCCAAGAGGAAAGGCGGGGTGTAAATACCCGAATGGATAAACAGGTTTTGCCTTGGAGTGGCAGGATGAGAGTGCAGGATCCACCCCACCGTCTTTAACCTGTGTGAAGCAGCAGGGTGATATTCCTGTTCTGCAGGAAACTTCAGCATGTTGCGATTTGAATTCTCAGCTCTCCCAAGCCGGGCACGGCAGGAGAGACGGCGGTCGGTCAGAACTGGAGTTTCGGCCTTCCATTCCCCAGACAGGGAATCCTCAGCAGTGGCCCCATGTCGGCTCCGTCTCCCCGAGGGGGTGTGAGCATTTATGTAGAAAAGGCAATTTTGGGAGGACTCGTTAGTGGATGGGTGAGGCATCCCTTGAGGAGTGCTTCACACCTGCCTGCTGCAGTGGCTTCTGTTGCCGTTCCAGGGCTGGTTACGTAGCCGTATTGCTCTGAAGCGACAGGATGAAGTCTGAGCCCAGTGGCACCTTCAGACCCAGAGTTAAACTTTGTTGGTCTTAAAGGTGCCACTGGACTCAGACTTTCTTGGATGACCACATCCAATGAACTTTAACTGAAATTGTAGGCTAAAAGCTAATTTTGTAAGCGTTTTGTATGACCACCTTGGGTTTTTAGGGTTGTTTTTTTTTAACTTTACTGTCTCCCATAGTATGTAGATTCCCTCCCCTTATTTCGTTGTAGTTTATAGAAAATGCAAAGTTCATTGGATGCGGTCATCAAACGTTCTATTTAAACTTACAACAAAAAATAACACCTACGCATGTGACTTCATAAAAAGCAACGTAAGAAATGGTTAAAACCCTTGTAAGAGCTCCTAGAAACAATGACAACTCTTTATCTGTCCTTTTTCTTTCTCAACTGATGACTTGTTTTTGGGGCTGCCGCCCCAAGTTTTGAATCTGAGTCCTCGTCAGATGATGGCAGCTCTCCCTCGTCTTCACTCCCCTCGGCTCTGTCAACTTTCTCTTTACCTTCTTCGCCTGCTAGACGATTATGCTGCTGCAAAAACTCCAATGCCTTTTCACCAGATCTTAGCGCACCCATCTGAGCACTGGTGTGAGGCTGGTGGCTAGGAAGACCTCTAGGTGCGGCACAGCAGGAGGCGGGAGCCCCAGTCCAGCATCAGTTCATAGACGTTTGTGTGACATTCTAGACTTCCAGCTGAGACTTGTGAGATGTTCTTCGGTAGATAGATATCACTGTAACAACAAAGGTACGCAGAAATAGCAAGTACGTTGGCAACTTACGTTCAACAAAATCTTGACTTATCAACGTCAGGTTAGTTGAGTTAGATCAGAGAGATTAAAAACTGGTGGATGTGCAGATATTCCACAGGACTAGGTGTGGATTGAAGGTTCAGGAGGGCAGCACCCGTCTTCAGCAAGCGAAAAGGAGGACCTCAGAGTGTGCGAAACGAAGTGGATTCTGTTTATTTTCTGAAGCATTCCCAGTCGTCTTGCGGGTCACGTGTAGGGTTTTGTTGTTGTTCAGTCGCACAGTCGAGTCCGACTCTTCGCGACCCCATGGACCAGATCACGCCAGGCCTTCCGGTCTTCTGCCGTCCTCTGAAGTTTGCTCAATTTCATGTTCGTTGCATCTATGACACTGTCTAACCATCTCATCCTTTGCCGTCCCCGTCTTCTTAATCGAAAGCAAAATCTTCTTTTTCATTTCCTTCCTTTTCTTTGGGTGTGGGGGGCACTATTCTTCTAGGAGACAAAAAACAATGTTCTACATATTGGAGAAAGGAGTTCTGACTTACGGTGCCCACCCCACACGGGGTTTCCAAGGCAAGAGACATAGCAGAGCTGAGTTTAAAACAGTGGGTGCAGGTAGCAAAATTGTAGCAAAGACTTACTGATAAATCCTCGACCCTGTGGTATCCTAGGACATATTTGCTTTTGCCATCTGAGAGGGAGGAAAAAACAAAAGTTGAAAGTAGAAAATGATTTTTGTACTCAACAAAAGAAAGCATACAGTAATTCTTCAGTAGTTTACTATTATCATATACTTCATAACTCATTAGTCACATAAAAACAATGAACACATCTTTGAAAATAAGTTGTATATGTCTACAGAACAGCAGATACAGTAGATTATATACTGTCAGCCACGTGTGGCCGCGAACTGTGGATAGCTAAATCCACAGATTGGGGCCATGCAGAGGCTAAAGATATTTTTCTGCCCACTCGGGACTCCTCAGGTGTGCATAAAACTCTGAAATACTTAGAAAAATACACGGGGAGGGGAACAGTAGTCATTGTGAGTGTATGGGGGGGGGTATTTGTGAATTTCCTGCATTGTTCAGGGGGTTGGAGTAGATGACCCTGGAGCTCCCTCCCATTTCTATGATTAAAGCCCCCCAAAAGTAAAGGATTGTTCTCTGCACAAGTGCAGAGAATGCGCTTTCCTAGAGCCTGGGAGCTGCAGTGAGCCGTTTGGGAGCCGCTTCAGGCCCTGCTGTGGCAATGGACGCCAGGGAATCATCCGGGCCCTGTCGCCATGGTGGATACCGGGAGCCACTCTGGGCCCTGCTGCAGCAGCAGATGCCGAGACCTGCTCCAGGCTCAGAGCGGCTCCTAGACACTGTCACCAGCGGGCTTCCAGACGGGTTGAGCTGGACTGGCCCCGGGGGGGGGAGGGGGGCGATTCCCCCCTGCTAGTTTCATGGGCCCCCCACTTGTTGTCTTACATTTTTAAAAAAGCTTCTTACTGCACATTCTGAGTAACGCTTTGTCTTAAAAGGCATTTCACTCATTCTGAAAGAGAAAATATTTTGCAGGGACTTTTTTTTTTTAAGAGAGCTCTCCAATTCCGCGCCCCCCCCCCTCCCCGACCTTCATATCTCTAGTTCTGACCATTGTTTGTGGTGTGCTTTGCCGCCGCCAGTGTTCTCTAGGGAAGGATATCCCACAGAATAGGAAAGTTGAGGGAGGATGAGGGAGCCTGTCACGTGCATCGTGTTCCTTCTGTTTTTATATCATTTGCCATTTCTGGAGTGGGCTCTCCCCCCCCCCCCCCCCCCCCCGTGTTCTACTCTGGCCCACAGGGCAGGGGTCCCCAACATGGTGCCCACAGCCAGGCCCTCCTGTCCGACTGGAAGCATGCCTTGAAAACTAACAGGCGCGTCTCCCAGTTAGAATAGTCTGGATCGCGCTCCCTTGATGTTTGATGGGTGGCACCCGCCTTCCACTGTGAGAAGACGGAACCTTTTCCTTAAGTTTGCCTTACTTAATAACATTTAGATTCCGTATACCTTCAGGATGACTTACATAAGAACATCAGAGAAGCCCATGTTGGATCAGGCCAATGGCCCCTCCAGTCCAACACACTGTGTCACACAGTGGCCAAAAGTACCAGGGGCCACCAGGAGGTCCAGCAGTGGGGCCAGGGCACTTCTTTTGTCACCCAATGAGGAGTAGAACGTGGCTTTTGCTATTGTTGTTCACACTAAGAACAGATGCTGTATTAATTATCTTTCTTTCCAGAAGGCTGAGGCTGCGGAAGGGCAGACACCGGCGATTGGACCAGACGGTGAAGTAAGAGCAAATACTTGTGGTCCCGTGCTGGACAGAAAAGTTTGTTAGTCAGGAACGTCCATCTTCTGCAGAGAGACTGTTTCGCCCCAAGAACAGATTGTTATCAGTTCTTTTTCTAACAACATATTAACGTGAGCTGTTTACTGGTTCCTGGACTCAAATCTCCACTTAGATATAAAGCTTACTGGATGGCCTTTGGCCAGTTACTTGCTAAACTGGATGACCGTAGAATTCTTCAAGAATTAATCCTTTATGATCCACAGCTGGCTTCTAACAACTAGCAGCAATATGCGGTTGCTCCAGCTTGGTGTAGTGGTTAAGAGCGCAGACTCCCTAATCTGAGAGAGCCGGGTTTGATTCCCCACTCCTCATGCAGCTGCTGGTGTGACCTTGGGTCAGTTACAAGTTCTTTCAGAGCTGTTCTTTCAGGAGCAGTCCTCGAAAGAGCCCTCTCAGCCCCACCAAGGTGTCTGTTGTGGGGAGGGGAAGGGAAAGGGATTGTAAGCCACTCTGAGACGCCTTCAGGTAGTGAAGGGCAGGGTATAAATCCAATCCCCCCTTTTTCTTCTCTTTCACCACATATCGGATTGCCCCCACTTGCTGCACTTCCACAGTCGATGCTTGGAGATGGGCATTCTCTTTGATAAATGTTTGTCTGAAGGACCCTGTGCTCAAACTGTGTGTGTCTGTTGCAGTAGAAAGGAGCAGAAGTCCAGTAGCACCTTAAATACTAACAAAATATGTCGCAGGCAGTGTTCCCTCTAAGCTGTGGAGTCTTGTGAGCAGAAATTCTACTTTGTGAGCTACCGGCATTAAATTTGTGAGTGAGAGATTTGGCTACTGCCTAAATTAGTTTGCTCTGGAGCCCTCCTTCCTGGGCTAAGACAAAGATGTGTGCAGCTGGCAAAAGAACCTGGCCTTGGGGCTATTTTTGGGCAGGAACGCACAGGAATGGAATTCCGGCTGGCTTCAGAGTCAGCCACGCCCACTACAGCCAGAACCACTGCACCTGCGTGGCTACAGAGGGAAGGCCTGGAGAGCGGAACCCCCCCCCCGGCGACTCTGAGGCGGGCAGGCCAGGGGGGGCCCTGGAAGGATCGGGGAGGCATTTAAATGCCTGTCTGTGCCTTCCCCAGCCTGTCTGGGGCGCCTGGGCAAGCCAAGGGAAGGCAGTTTAAACTGCCTTCCCTTCCTTCGGAGGGGGGGGGCCTTGCCTGGGCTCCCCGCAGCCATGGGGTGCCCGGGCAAGCCAAGGGAAGGCACGCGGGTGTGGCCTGATAGGCTAATGAGCTGTGCTGTCAGGGGTGTGGCTTAAAAGCCATATATATATTAAAGTACATCACATATATTAAACACAACACATATATTGAAACTATAAATAAAGCATATAAAGCTGTGAAGTTAAGATGAATAAGCCCTGGTTGACCATCAAAACAAGAGAATCTGCTTGTATTCATATCAAGTCCACATAATTCTCATCATTCAGTAAAATGCTGGAGGCTAAAAACCTGTGCGCTAACTCACATGAACTCAGCTTAGAGGGAAGACTGGTGGCCGGGTAGGCGCTTTCTGTGTGCCTGTTGTAATTAGACGAGGTCCAAGAGGAAGAGTAACGATGCAGACTCTGTATGAGCTTCAGGATTCTGTTCTGTCCTTTAATTGACTGGTTTATTTATGTTCTTTAGACTTCTATCCCGCCCCTGTCCCCTGCCAAGCAGGGCTCAGTTTGCCGAGGAGGGAAAGAAGAATACTTATCGTCCATTTGTGTTTCTTCTTTTTTTTAAGCCTTTGGACGAAACCAGCCAGATGAGCGACCTCCCCGTGAAGGTGATCCATGTCGAGAGCGGGAACATCCTCACGGGCACCGACGCGCCAAAGGCAGGGCAACTGGACGCCTGGCTAGAGATGAATCCGGGGTAAGCTGCCCTGATGGCTCACGTTCTGCCGCCATGCAAGCAGCGACAGGGAAGCCCATCCTCGGTTTCCGTGCCGTGTTCCAGTGCTCCGCCGTTCCTGAATTTGGAAGAACTGAAAGTCCAAAACGGGCCTGAGCAGCCGTAGGACATTCAGGGGGCAGGGAGCGACTGGTGCCTTGGTGGCTTTCAAGGTTAAACGTCATTGACCATCAAGAACCTCTCGATTTCTCAACTTGGGATGGCCAGTTTGGTGTAGTGGTTAGGTGCGCGGACTCTAATCTCGGAGAACCAGGTTTGATTCCCCACTCCACATGCAACTGCTGGTATGACCTAGGGTCAGTCATAAGTTCTTTCAGAGCTGTCCTTGAAAAAGAGCAGTTTCTCGCAGAGCTCTCTCAGCCCCACCCACCTCACACGGTGTATGTTGTTGGGAGGGGAAAGGAAAGGAGGTTGTAAGCCGCTCTGAGACTCCGAGTGAAGGGCGGGGTATACACCCAATCTCTTCTCCTCGTCTTCTTTATAAGAATTCTATGGAGGATAGCTTCCGTGCACAGCTAGTAGCCATGATAGCTAAGTGGATCCTCCTTACTTTAGCGATCCTGCTCACTTAGCCTATGGGCCTTGACCAGTGTCACGCTAGAGACAACAAAAAATAAGTAAATAACCAACCAGTTAATTGCTCTTGTGGTCCTTTAAGTAAGTGAAAAATGTGGTTGCAGCCAGCCTAACTCCTTAAGCATCCCTGCCAGGAGTTTCTTCCATCTTATCTTATGTTAACAACCCCTTATTATTAAATGGCACCTCCATGTTGAAAGGTAGTATACTTCTGAATACCAGTTGCTGGAGGTGCATAGTGGGATCATAGGATCATAGAGCTGGAAGGGGCCATACAGGCCATCTAGTCCAACCCCCCTGCTCAGTGCAGGATCAGCCTAGAGCATCCCTGACAAGTGTTTGTCCAGCCGCTGCTTAAAGACTGCCAGTGAGGGGGAGCTCACCACCTCCCCAGGCAGCTGATTCCACTGTGGCACAACTCTTACTGGAAAAAAGTTTGTCCTAATATCCAGCCAATACCTTCCGGCCCTTAATTCCAACCCATTATTGCAAGATCTCTCCTTTGCTGCCAACAGAAACAGCTCCCTGCCCTCCTCTAAGTGACAGCCAAAGACTTTAAGAGAGCAATCCGCCCCCCCCCCCAACCTCCTCTTCTCCAAACTGAACATTCCCAAGTCTCTCAGCCTTTCCTCATAGAGCCAGTTTGGTGTAGTGGTTAAGTGCGCGGACTCTAACCTGGGAGAACCAGGTTTGATTCCCCACTCCTCCACTTGCAGCTGCTGGTGTGACCTTGGGTCAGTCACAAGCTCTGGCACAGCTGTCCTTGAAAAAGAGCAGTTTCTCTCAGAGCTCTCTCAGCCCCGCCTACCTCACAGGGTGTCTGTTGTGGGGAGGGGAAGGGAAAGGAGTTTGTCAGCCGCTCTGAGACACCTTTGGGTAGTGAAGGGCGGGGGTATAAATCCAATCTCCTCCTCTTCTCCTCATAGGGCTTGGTATCTAACTGCGCGGTTCTGAAGTCTTGATGGCGCTTAAAGCTCCAGAAGAGGGGGCAGTGGTTTCCACTTATTCCCCCCCCACACACACACACACACAACTGCAGACTCCCAGTATGTTGCAGATGCAGAGTCTGTGAGTGGATGGCTATACCCTAAGGACGAATTGCATTGCCTTAAGGACCTGCTTTTGGCTGACTTTTGGGATCCGGAAACTGGACTCGATTGTTGAATCCAGCAGGGCTTTTATTGTCATACCTGTGAAGTCTTCCTTGGGAAGCAAGAGAGCCACAGTGGGCTAGTGGTGAAAATGTCAGCCTGGAACCAGGTGCAGAATGCCACTTTGCCGTGAAGCTCACGGGCTGACGTTCGGCCAGTCACACTGTCTCCCCGCTTGACCCACCTCACAGGATTGTTGTGAGGACAGAATGAGGGCAGGGGAACAGCTGTACATGTCACTCTGAGCCGGAGTGCGTAAACAACAAAGGACAACGGAGTAAGAGAGCTGCTGCAACCAATGACATAAATCCCCGAAAGTGGGCTGCCTTCCAAAGACTCCCAACTAATATGCAAGGACACAGTATGAATTTAACAACAGAAACTCTATTATGAACAGCACAACACTATAGTAAATACACATAAGTATCACACAAAGACAACCAAGGTTCCAGTTGCCAACAGACCCAATAGTGCATACAGACATAACAATCACGGTAAGCAGGGGAAAAACAACAACAATGTGGAGAGATACATAAATAGTAGCTGGTAACAGCGATTCAAGGTCCCGGTATAACACATTGTTGTTCTTTTTCCCCTGCTTACCGTGATTGTTATGTCTGTATGCACTATCGGGTCTGTTGGCAACTGGAACCTTAGTTGTCTTCGTGTTATACTTATGTGTACTTACTATAGTGTTGTACTGTCGATAATTTAGTTTCTGTCGTTAAATTCATACTGTGTACTTGCATATTGGATCTGCGGTGGCTCAAGTGGTTAAGACGCTGAACTGCAGGCTGTGGAAGGTCGGTAGTTCAGCAGTTCAAGACCTGAGTGTGCCGCATGACGAAGTGAGCTCCCGTCTCTGGCCCCAGCTCCTGCCAACCTAGCAGTTCGAAAGCAAGAAATTGCAAGTAGATAAACAGGTACTGCTTCAGTGGGAAGAAGGTAACAGTGTTCCGTGCGCCTTGGTGTTTAGTCATGCCGGCTCCCTTGCTCGAAAGCCAGTCGAATCCGACTTTAGGGTTGCGGTGCTCATCTCCGTTTCAAAGCCGAAGAGTCAGCGCTGTCCGAAGACGTTTCCGTGGTCATGTGGCCGGCATGACTCAACACCAAGGCGCAGGGAACGCTGTTACCTTCCCACCGAAGTGGTATCTATTTATCTACTTGCAATTTCTTGCTTTCGAACTGCTAGGTTGGCAGGAGCTGAAACTAGAGACGGGAGCTCACTCCGTCATGCGGCACACTCGGGTCTCGAACTGCTGAACTACCGACCTTCCACAGCCTGCAGTTCAGCGTCTTAACCACTTGAGCCACCGCAGCTCCACCTTTACCTTTTACTTGGATATTAGTTGGGAGTCTTTGGCAGGCAGCCCACTTTCGGACTCCGAGCTGGAAGGCAGAGCTAAAAACTGGAGGAACTGTTGCGTCATTGGGTGCCTCGGCCGGTCCGTGCATAAGTCCTGACTTCATTTTCTTTTCCTGCGATGTCACTCTGCCATGGGGATCCCACGTCAGGCTTCCCTGATTTGCTCTCCAGCAGAAAAGGAAACTGGACTTTCTGGGAATATCCAAGTATGATCATGATAACAGGGATGATTGTTGCATTCTGTGTTGGGGAAACTGGGGATTATCTCTCGCTGGGCCCTGCAGAGGACTCTCAGGGGAAACAGCTGTCCTGTTTCCAGAACAATGAAAAGAATTTTCGTTTGCCAAGTTTGAGCCTCTTGACTTCTACAAAAGAGAGATAAATGTGATGATGTACATGTTCCTTCTGGGTCCTTTCCGCACTCGGATCTCATCCCTGGTTTTATCAGAGTTCAACTCGCGACACAATACCTTGCATTTATCCCTGGTTACAGCAGCATTCCGTTTATCTCGGGACAAGTGCGGGGCGAAACCGGGGGGACCTCAGCAATGTTCCCTCTAAGCTGAGTTAGTGTGAGCTAGCTCACGGTTTTTTAGCCTCCGGCTCACACATTTTTGTCTCCACTCAGGAAGGATGGCTCCTGAGCAAACTAACTTATGCAGTAGCCAAATGGCTCACTCACAACTTTAATGCCAGTAGCTCACAAAGTAGAGTTTTTGCTCATAAGACTCCACAGCTTAGAGGGAACATTGGACCTCAGTGTAATGTGGAAACGAAAAATAACCCGAGATAATTACAGGGGTGAATTCGAGTGTCGCGTAGAATGTAAGTTCGGGGACAGGGTGGGCCGGGATTGAAGGTCTAGTGTGGAAAGGAACCACTGGAGAAGTCAAGAGGCTCCTCACCACCTTGTTGTCTCCGTGATGTCAGAAACACTCTTGTTTTCTGAGTTAGGAGGGAAGAGCACGCCTGGTCAGATTGCCCTGGTTTCACTCAATACAGTGAAATTTTTTCTACAGTTTTATTAAACACCCCCCCCCCCCCC